>NW_024037060.1:4188185-4272307 GCF_015706575.1 Patiria miniata
ATGGCAATAGTACATGGAGTGAGTCGTTATTATATTCCAAAACAACATTCACGCGTGGCAGCAAACTAACAAATTATGCTGTCATACATCGTCAGCTTTTCCATCTATCATTTATTGATCAACAGTGATTTTTTTTAAAGCAACATTTACCCTGCCATAAGGTAAAAAAAAAAGGAAAGTCCGTCACGAGCCAATATTATGACCCATCAGGCCGGCGTTTATCTGCCATCTGGGAGTACTCGTAAAAAAAAAAATTAAAAAAAATGTCTCACTGTAAACCTACGATGTTTATTACCAAATGAAATCTCCATTTGGCGTTTATTACAACTTAACCTACCACGCGTTGTAAATTGAATATCGTTGTTTTGTCAGCTTAAATCTTGCAATGTTGAAGTTGAGATTAACCTTTTGAAATACAACAGGCAGAAACCGACATTTTTGGCGTTCCCCAGTTTGTGCGAATTGAACACACAGTAGCGAGACTAACGTGCGGACTGTTTTGCTGTTTTGAGTTGCGAAGGATCGTGAGCACAGGTTCTGAAGGCTTTTCTAAATAACAGAGCTTTCAATTGCATCTTTACGCTTAATCCGAAATGTTAAAATGATGCTCGATTGGGGAAAAAAAACACCTGTCGTCATAATTGATAGCTCAAAACTCTGAAATGAGCAGAAGTTACACCTGTCAAAAATTATTTTACTCATCAGCGTAATTTGACTCCAAAACTGCACCTTTGAAGTTAATTGAGGCTTAGATTATGATTGATGTTAGGCTCAGATTCAATCATTCATAATTTAAAAAAGGCTTCCGTGTGATTCTGTTTCTCCTGTGTGGATGATTTTGTCAGTTAATTGATGGGGATCATTCGTGCAATTAAGGGGTTGCACTTAATTACAGTCCTTAAACACGGTATTTGCAACCCAAGTACGTGTGTTTTAATTTTTTTATGTAGTACATCAATATGTGGTACAAACATGGTGAGCTCTACAACTACAACGGAAAAACCGCCAAAATGTTTGATTTGATTTATAAAAGCATTGCAATCAATATGATGTCATTGTAATTATATATCATGACTATCCCAAGTTATCCTCGCTTTATCATGACTTGCTCGTGTTTTATTGTCGGCACTGCTGTTACCTAATATCATTACATTTCACTGAAAGCTCAAACGGCCATCTGGCCAGCAGCCATTATTCTGTGAAATGTACTCTGTTTGTTTTTTCAAAGACATAACATCACTCAGTTTATTGCCAGATGTTTGAACTCTACAAGCATCTACGCATGTTATCATGCGTGTTAATGTTTCTTTGTAGGGCCTAATGTTATTTCAAAATAAAATGTTCCTGTTTGAGTTTATCAGAATAGCAGTTTCTTTTATACTCTTTGTGTTGATTTGAATTCTACTTATATTTTGTAGTTCACGTAGTCGTTTTTATTTGTTTATAATACATTTTAATTGAAATTAATTTTGTTTAAAAATTGTAATTATTTGTACAGGGCCCTTATAGGAACATCACTTTTTAACTGATGAGGCCACCATGTTTGAAAATAAATAAGTCAGTAAAACAAACAAGTTGGTATTCTGATGATAAGTTTGGAAGCTCCGAGTAAATTCCCAAAGCGCACACTAGTATTAAGCCACGTTTCTTGACAATTATATCGAAGGCTCTAGGCATTATACAAGTAAATTGTTATAGCTTTCCTGATGTCCCATATCTGACGTCTCGTTCCCGTGACGTGCACGTTCGCGTTCACGCCACTCATATTTATATCAGGAACTCTGGTAGAAGAAGCAGAAAAACATGTCAATGGGGTGCATTTCATAGACCATGAAATTGAATTCAAAAATCGATTTCGACCGGTATAGAAATCATCCACGGTTTGGTTTTGCCCTATATAATTATACTGCAGAGCAATTCACTATGCAAGCTTTTCAAAATGCGCGATCAGGAAATGAAGTATTTCAGTTGAGGGAGCTGGAGGGACATGAACAGTCCACTCTGCCACTACTCACTCGGATTGGACGAAGGACCGATGGATGTAGGTCGAGGGACCATTACTTACCTGAACCACATACATGTCATACGATCTTTGATTCGTGGCTCGGCAGTTTTTGAATTGAAAGTCAACAGGAGACCCTTGGGCCCCATTTGAAACGCAACCATTTTTGGACATGCAGGCTTTCCGCGACCTTACACTGTTTTTCAGACATGCCATTTGAAAGAAAAGTTTGAGGAAAAGTTTGAACTAAAGGGATGTTAGTCTTCTTGAATTATGAAGCGACGGCTGGAGAATCTTCTTGTTGAAGTTTGTTGCCATAGGCCTCGATACTCACTTAACCTAAACGTTCACAGGGCGAAATCCGTTGATATTTTAGTTTAAATATGTACATCGCTTTTTTCATTCGTGATAAAATCAAAATGACATTCCCGTCAATCGTTTTTTTTAATATAAATTTCTAATAGTCTGGGAGATTTAATTATAAATTCGTTAATATTTTAGTTTTGTACATCCAAGAGCAAAAAAAAACCCTCAATATGGATGTGATGTGATAGATACATTTATTTCGATGCTGCATAAAGGACGATACATAATGTTATATATTTAAATTAACAATACATGAACATAGGTATATTTACAATAGTGAACATTAACTAAATGGCAGCATCTAGGTCCGGGGTGAAGCATCAGCTTTTGTTCCCCAGCCTATGGACAGACAGACAAGTGACAGACATACGTTATAATTTAGGTTCTATTAAACTTCCTGAATTCTTGTTTTTTGCACATAATGAAAAGTACCCCACTGTGGAAAACAAAATTCAGCGTTAATACTCACATCATGCACAATAAGAAAATATATAATCCGCATCCGCCGAAATATATCATTTCAAGTTTTATTACATTTTTTCCCCAAAGGGTATATGCTATAGTTCTAAACATTACTCTTTATGTAAGTTGTTTTCGTTCATTTAGGTACTTCTAAATATATCTATCAGCCAGAACAAAAATTTATTTCTGTCTTGACTGCCGCAAGGAACGACGGCTTAAAATTACACCTTTTCCGTGCGAGCAAGTGGCCGCGTCCGGGTACAAACGGTATAAATGATGAGCAGCGGCTCGCTGCAACCCATTTAGGCCGTGATTTAAGTGCAATCTCAGGGAGGAAGTTGGGGACTTTCGCGCTAGTCGGCCCCTGGGGGACTGGAAGACGACACTGGTTTATGCAAATCAGACGCTCACCCAAAAAAAATCCGTCTTTTTTTCCTCTTCTCCTGGAGAGGAAGAGACTTAGCTCACCGCTTCGAAGCTCTTGGAAGCTTGCCTGGACCCAGCTTGACTTTTCTGCTGCTTCCTAAAGTCCGAGCAATGTCTTGTAATACGGCCTATACTATACACCTTAATTATACCTTCTTTTTTTCAGTTTAAATTACATTTCGTGCTTAATTTGATATTAAACACAATATTGGATGACACAAGCCGCAGGCTCATTATTTAACTCTCGAAGAAGTGAGCCAATACATACATTTATGATAAACAAGAATGAGGTATCAGTGTACACTTGGAATTTTATCTCGGCCTCCCAATTCATTATCTCTGAATTAAGAAAGAAGACATTAAACATTTAGAAACTGGATATACAGTGAATAGTGCATGTTTTGATTTCAAGGACCAAGCTGAAATTAAATCAGTATAATCTTTAAGATATCAAAAAGGCATACAGAGAATATTTCAAAGCTAATTTCGTTTTAAAACAAAATTTGCAGATATTGAAATTATATATTAACATCTGTTGGAAATCCATACTATGTCATACTGGACTAGATAACTAAAACCGAATCAACACATAAAATAGGCCTACATCATCGGACAAAGATAAGTTTTCAGTTAAAGATCTTTGAAAGATCTCTCAGAGACCGTGATTCATAAAGCCGTTTGGGTATTTTAAAAACTGAGCGGATGTTCAGATTAAAATACTGGAAGCATTAAAGCCTATACCCTCCCGCTAATAATTATTATGTTAACTTTAGGAAATGTGATGACCCATTCTTTCCGCCAAAAAAAGTTATTTGAATCCGTCGGTATAAATTCAATAAGGTTTGAGCAGTAAAATTCTTGGCAGGTCGGTGACCAAAAGGACCAGGTCAAGGGTAATAAACATATAGTGTGTACTAAAAAGTGAAAGCCAATACGATTCTTACCAAGTCACGACGTAACACGTGTCCTGTTGACATGGGAGTCAAGCTAGCCACGCGGAGTGATATCAGATATAGTGATATCTAACACTTGGTATCTGTGATGATGCTATCGCGCGCCAGGTTCAATGTGCACTTCATCTATAGTCACTGCACTTTATTCATTGACCATAAATTATATTGCTATCGCATGTATTCTGCGCTGAATCTATCTTCTCCTTGTAATTAATGTTTTTATGTTTTCTTTACGTATTTGTCATTGTTGTTTCCAGTGTTATTGGTTTGCATGCATTGGTAAATTAATGAAATTCCCACATCATGCCGTAGAACTGCTGAGTGTTTCGAAATATTTAATGAATTTCTGAACATCAGATGGGTTCATCGAGACGCGTAAAATCCGACTTTACTCGTACATTGTTTTCAGGTTTCGTTTATTTCTTAAATTTAACAGTCGTATAAAAATTAATGATAGGCCTGCACTATGTTATGTTCGTGTGGGTCCGTCGAAATGGAGATTTATAGATGATTCTACAAATGGCTGGTTCAAGTTCAAGCAAGTGATCATGGTGTAAATGTCCTTGGGCAAGACACTTTGTCATTATATGAGTAAATAGAAACTTAACAGGTTCCGGCGTATTTTGGGCTGAATTACCTTAAAAATGAACCAGCTGACACGAGATACATTCAGTACGTCCCCTGCCTTTGTGGATGACGCATGGGAAGAGGCCAATGCGCATGTAAAACTCTGATAAATGTGTTCACGTTTTAGGGCTTTAAAACGTCGTCAAATTTTCGTTTCAAGAATTGTCTATCGAGTGCTCAGCTATATCTGCTAATTTCAGCCTCACAGTAGTACCAGTCGAGCGAAGTTGATTGACCGATTGGTTTATCATTTGTTCTTGCAGATTTTCTGCAGTGATGGATAACACCACGATAGAGACGCTGATCAGTATAAACAATGATGATGAAGAAGGCGACTGCAACGCGTTTCTTAGCGGCATCAATCAAAGTGTACTGGAGGCGTATTGCAGTATGCGAGCATACGAAATGCTAGGGTCACCCCTGAACATCTTCATGTACATCGTCGTCTTGACTGGCGTGGTAGGCAACGTGGCTCTTCTGACTGTCATCCTCAAGAACAGGCCCCTGAGGACCACACCCAACATGCTAGTCATCAATGTTACGTTGGGAGACCTGATGTACCTTATAGTGGTCGTGCCTACCAGACTCGAGTATCAAGTGGCGTTCTGTTTCCCCGACAGTGAGCCGCTATGCAAGTTTGCAAGCGCTTGGCAGGTACTGGCGCAGGGCGTGTGTATCTTCTCGATCATGGCTGTCTCCTGCGAGCGTTACGGAGCTATCACCCAGCATCTAGGCCGCAGCTTGTTCAGAGGCTCTGCTAGGAAAACCGGCTTCTTGATTGGGCTAGTCTGGCTGGCTTCTCTGGTCATAGCTGTCCCAGTTTACGCAACGGCTTCCTTGCACGGAGGCTTCATATGCACGTACCTGCCACATTTCACGCCAGTGGCCAAGGGCTACGTCACCGTGCTTTTGGTCTGTCATTATATCGTGCCCTTGCTGGTCATCACGATTCTCTATTCACGAATGGCCCACACGCTGATCCGAAGTGCGGATAGTTTCCGAGGTGAGAATCAGCCCGGAGCTAAGCAGTTCCGCGCCAGGAGACGGCTGGCCATCATCGTTCTCGTCATCGCTGTTTTCTTTGGTGTCTTTTGGATGCCCTGCTACATCTACAACATGTACTATCAGTTCGCCGTATCATGCGACACTATAAGTGACAAAGACCATATATACGAAGAGCTGCGTTTCTTCGCCGCTTTGATCAACTCATGCTTCAACCCATGGATCGTGTTCATCATGAGCTCCACCCATCAGAGAATGCTGATGCGATGTATCTGCTACCGGGAGCCAGGCTCTAGGACCACAGAGCGGCGTACCAACATGACTACACTCCGCTCCAATAGCTTCATGAACAGTACCAAGACAAACTACACAGAAATAACCTCAAGTATGTGAAATGCAAACCAGCATCTGGTTGGGTTTGGGTTAGCACAGGCAAATACTGAACCCACGGTCTAGAATTGTTTCTGTCTTTCATTTGGGGTCTCAATTCGGTCTTTGCACGAAATCGTTGGAACAAAAGCGAGGTTGTAAAACAAGGACCTATTGGCGTCGTTATCATGTGAAGCTGATAAGTTATTACACATTAAGAACCCAAACAGGTGACTCAAGCGTATCTGTTGCCTCGCTTTTAACCCAACCATGCAAGAAGCCTCCCATGATGCATTTCAACACCCATAAGCGTGAACATTTACAAATCTATGCTTAAAACAAATGAATGTCCGTGCATGTGTATGATAAATTTGAAATACGGGGAAAAAATTATAAGTTGAACAAACATTCAGCATGCACAGATTATAATACGCGAGGTGGTTTTGTGCATAAATTTGCTGGGTTTTTGTTCTTCTCTCGTTTGTTGCGATCGTTAGTGGTTCACCTTACTTAAAACTTATCAACGTAACATCAGTTCTTTAATCTTGTAATGGTTAATGTACTATAAATATTTAATTGGTAATATAAAGAATAGGCCTAACGGTGTATACCGACACCCATTTGTAGAAATCGCCCGTTTTAAGCGCGAACTCTGGCACAGTAGATGTTTAAATTTCAAATATTCTTCTTCTTATTATTATTATTATCATTCATTCGGCATTAAAACACACACATTAATATACATCTTGGTACAATACAATTATAACCGACAAAAGCCAGCGGCAAATACCAGGAATTGAAAAAAGCTAACTTAATACATGTGGCCATATATTAATTCCAATACCAGTGGCTACAAAACAAATAAAATTATACAATACATTTTAAAAGAAATTACATAGAAACAGATTTATTAAAATGAAGTGTTCGGGGATTGGGTAACTTTTTTGGCAATCGTGTACGACAGACTGCTAAACCGATCTAAGGGGGTCATGTGCAATTAGTTTTGTTATGACCAGAGTATTTTGCGGAGTAATAGTTTGGTCATTACACTTTTGGTTTAGAAGCTTAAACGTGAATAACTAAAAACTCTTGAGCAATTTGCTCGATTTCTGTTTGCGCCAAACCATGAGCATATTTCTCATTTGATAATTGGCTCAAAACCGAGACGTGGCCAAGCGGAAAGACTGGGCGGTATCGAGATTGTCAAAATGTACGGTATTGCTGTTATTTTGCGCATCGGAATCGTCGGAATGCATTAAAGTACTATAGGCCTAACAGCAAGTGATGTGGTATGTAATTTTACGGAATACAAGATGCTAGTAGTTAGCCTAATTGTAGAGAATTGAGAGACGCTAGTCTTTGGGATGGCGGCTTGTCTATTTTTACCGATTACTTAACGCCTCAAACATGACGAAAGACATGCGACATGTCCAGGCCGGGTGCAACAAGCCACTGGCAAAATTTATCACTCCCGGGCGTACTGTTCATTTCAAATTGAGACATCGGCATCCTCAAATAATTATTCTTCCGAAGTATCGTCTTTTTCATATGTACTAATTTCCGATGGACGATGCTTAACTTCTGGTCTTTTCAAAGCAAAGTGCGCGACATGGAGAGCGGGAGAGATGAAGTCTGAGCAAGTACATGTTATCTCGACCGATATATGAGTTCGGGCTTTATCAGTCAATTAACGTTGAGATCGACGGGACGGTGATCTTCCATGATTAATGATTGGTCGTGCACAGTCTCGTATAGAGAAATCAGCAAATCAATGAGCTCGATATATCCCCGCCGCCATGCGGATTCGGAAAGTTCTTGAGAGAAAGAGGGGTACGGAGATGAGTGTGGATCAAGGTATCACTAGGCCATGAATAACTGAATCTTAACCAGTTATTGGATAGCTGGACGAACCTGCGGGGTTTGTGTCGAATTCATTACCAACAATAAAGAATACAAGTCATGCTTGCTAATTTTGTTCTTTGCGATCTTACATTTTCAGTCCATGGTAGTCAAAGCAGTAAACTCGAACTACTGTATGACAAACCCTTTGCCTCTTTTCCTCTCAAAACTTCCCGATATCCAACAAAGCTTTTGACAAAAAATGACCGAAAATGATAGGTCGTGCAAGCTTTGTTTATACTCGACCCTTGTCGCCGTCTTGTGGCAATAATTGTTTATAGTAAGGCAGATTTGTGAAAAAAATGGGCCTTTTTAAGTACAACCATGAATTTTGGCACAGTTCAGGACTATGGTCTGAGTATAATGTTTTGAGAAGTAGAGCCACTCTAAAAACGTCCTCAGTCGTTCGTGGCGGCCATTTTGAAAAATGGCCGCCAAATACCACATTTGGAACCAGGAACCTACCATTGCAATGCACTTTAGGGAAAGCTAAAGGGTAGAAAAGAATCTCACTGTCATCCAGATATGTTTATTGAGGAATCGGGGGCAGTCTAATTGTAACAATAGCCTTTATTGCGAAATTGGCGGGAAACATGGCTGCCATTTTCAAAATGGCCACAAAATTCAACATTCGGCACAATGGACCTGTTATTGTGCTGCAATTTTCACAAGAGTAGAGGCGCAAGTAAATATTAATACCGCCTAATTATGTTTATTGAGGGATCAGGAAGTCTTTCCTTGCAAAAACAGTGTTTGTATCATATTGCGGAATTGGAAGGAAATATGGCGGCCATTTTTAAAGGTTTCATAATTTGTAAATCTTATCTGAGGATATTGCGCCGCGTCATTACAGTGTCGGTTATCGAACACAACTGACGTGCATGAAACGTCATTGAATTGACCTGTCCACTGAAACACACCATTTACTGACAATTTCAATTTCGATCTCGGAACACCTGTGGACTATAGACTCGCCCACGTGGTTGAGGGATAAGCTTGCGTGAAAAAAACAGAGTGGGCTGAGCATCAAGTTCAGCGTCTTACAAAACCAACCGCATGTTGGGTGATGGATTGTGGGGGATGTTTGTGTGCCTATAGACTGCATTATGCAGCACGGATTACATCTTTGGACCAAACTCGTACGGACTGCGAATGAAGGAAAATCCTGACGAAATCATACGGGAGTATGTGCATTTCACATTCAAGTAATTTCGTCACGGCGAAGCAAACTGATCACGGAAAATAGGAACATCTAATTTGTATTGATACCTAAAGCTGACACATGCTATTACGGCTATTTCCTATTTTATCGCCTAAAGGAGCAAAAAAGAAAGTTAGCAAAATTCCAAACTCTTCGATCACTATGTACTTACACGTCTACGGTAGCCTGTTCATGACACCCTATAAGGAATAATTGTCCCTGCGACTGGAACTCATCCGGCTAATGAACACAAGCATTTACTGCCTAACAACGATGTATAATCCCAGATAGTTTCTAAAGCCCAGAATTGCACCCATCTAATTATTGGAATATTCACGAGTATTCGTTTTGTCCACAATCGGAAAACAGTCAACAGGTTAACGCCATTGTACGGTACGCCTGTCTAAAGGTGAGACGGGGCTGGTAGCTTTTACGCATACGAATACCCATGGACACATTTCTAGTGAGAGCAAGTACATTATTAATGGTGTCAGTAATATGAAAAAAAGTAAGTTCCTGAAAAGGTGATTATCGCGGATAATGAAAGATGGAGGTTGAAAGATTGTAAACCTAACCCGCACAAAGTCCAAACGGAGGCATTTCAACTATACACTCTAAAAAGTCCCGGGACAGATTTGACCCGGAAAAGGGTTATGTGGGGCCTGACCCTTTTCAGGGACAAAAATTACCCTTTTCCAGGTCAAAAATGACACTTTGACCCGGAAGACGAGTCACACAGTGTAATTTTGACCCAGAAAAGAGTCATTTTTGACCCGAAAAAGGGTCGGGCCCCACAAGACCCTTTTCCTGGTCAATTCTGACCCGGGACTTTTAAGAGTGTAGAATCAGAGTTGATATTCAAGACACAAACGCTAAAAGATCGGACTAATTTATTGCAATTTTAAGAGAAGAAAAACGAAAATGTGTTTCTGTTTCATACAATCTCCTCGGTGTTTGGACCTGTTCGGTTTTCAAAAAGCCTTTTCCCCCTCATTTGCTGAAGCGAGTATAGGGAGAGAACGGATTGATATATCACATTACATATCAAGTACGCCTTATTAGGTGGCGTATATCAAACAACCATTCTCGATCTCCTTTAAATTTGCAGGAGAAAATTCCAACCGCAGACTTCCTTAACGATTCCATAATGTGATCATTAATTTTGTGGTCATTAGTTGGGCGACGTTGTGGACATTTCTAAATCTGTGCCAACCTCGATCATTATCTGTGTGACACAGACACTCTTCTTACGATGTAATGCGTGATTGATTGTGCGTGGTGTAACGTTCCAAGCGAGTTAGCCAGCTCTCTATGTACATTTTGTCACTGCATTCTATATGGCCTGTGCGTGTTATTACATTGGTACAGCTATTGACACACATACATTTATCTTTTTTTTTTGCCCTGCAGTTTTAATCCGTCTTGACTCGTCAAATTTGACAAGATCGTTTTTCCTGATACGCTTCTACAGTTTGTCTTTATCTTCGAGGCATTCTGGCAACACACAGTCGCACTCAATATTCGTTTTATATGTGTTGTTTTTGTTTCTACTGATGCCTCCCTGAGGTGTAATTCACATGACGTATGTCAACACTGCTTCACTGGTTATCCCGTTCTATTAATAGGCATTCAATGGTTTCCTTGAAGTCATTTTACCAGCGTGGTTGACTCATCCAGACATGATGCAAAACTAAAACACAGTCATCCTTATAGTTATAATAATAACTCACAAGCCATCTCGAAAATATCCCCCAAGCCCCTCCTAAAAACCACCGACAACAACAACAACAACAACAGGCAAATGAAGCGATGAGTACTGAAGATTGGCAAACCAATCAACACGGCCAAATAATCAAGAACATTTATCGTTGTACTTTTAATAATAATTCGCCAGCTACTTGGAATTAATATTTTTTAAAGATCCACAAAATTAACTCGAAAAAAATGAAGCAAACTCAATGGAGAGAATGGGCGAACCAACTCAAACGACTATATATCAACAGTGGAAATTAAAGTAGAGGACAAACAATACGCGAACGAGCCACCAAGAAACTAATGTCTTATTTGTACAAACGCTGACAGTCTTGCAGAGAATATTTTGGCGAATGAACAGTTTAAATCGTCTATCCTCTCATCTGTTCAAGTGAACTTCGGGAAAACAAAAACACTGCGGAGTTATTTGCAAGCATTTCAACAAGAACACACAATCATTTCCCGTAGTTTGACGTTGAAGAGCGCAATTTGTGACGATGGCAGTAACTCTCTCCTGACTCTCTTCTGTCCCGGGCGATCTCAGGCGAGCGTGGAGCGGAAATGCATTGTTGGTTGGCCGGTAACTGCCTCAGTTTATCGGTACGTCTCCTCGGTACTTGGAACGCTCTTTTGCCCCGGAGCACCTCACAAATGTCAGTTAGAGCAAACGCAAGGAGCTGACTAGCGGCAAGGCAAGCGAAGATAGCGAAGAAACAAAGTGTGCTGCTTTGGTATATTAAAAGATGTGTGTCGCGATTACAGCGAAAATATTCAGTCAAATTAATGTCATTTTGATTCGGCACTTGATGAAGTCGATGCGTGTCAGGATTATGTTGGAGAAAATGACAGTGCAGTTTAATATTGGCTTATGCGGTTCGAAAATGGCGAATCATCATGAAAACAATGCCATCAGTTATTGACTAAGCAGATTTTGTCACACACTTGTATCTTATCTCCTGGCAAAAGCCCACAATACCAAATTTGGTGTAAGCCTCCGGGAAAATCCTTTAACAGCACATTATGAGATGCTTTGCGAGTGTTTTCTTAATATCAACGGACTCGAGATTTCTTAACTAAAGAGAGTGACGTCTTAAGAAGTGCTGCTGGTCTGTCTGAACTTACCTTCCGGTTAAAACTAAGTTGAGACAACCTCCACATCCGTCATAGCTTTCACTAGTCAGTCTGGTTGCCGAGGGCGCACGTTGCCACTCTATTGATAGCTTTACAGGTTTGCCTCTGGGCGTGTCTCAACGCAAGGGGCTGGAGCAGCTGCAACTGGCGCACCCCTTCCGTTTTTCTCGACCCACTATGGGGAAAGAGTAACCCATGTGCGTGTAAGAGGACACTCAGAACGCAGGAAGGCGGTCTTCGAAATAAAAAAAAAGATCGAGGGAGAAGAAAAACAGACACAAGTGCAAGAGGGAAAACCGGATCGTATTACATAAACTGTCTCGGGATACAGTTGTCTTTACACATCAAGGGTTAAACTCGTTCGTAACAGTTCCTCCCTTGAGGGATAGAAGTTTTTCATTTCCGCAGTTTTGTTGGCCCGCCAGGTGTAGGGTCATTCGTGTGCGAGAAGGCCGCCTTTTCTCATTTCTTTTGAATCACATCGTCCTTCTAAAGGTTTCGCCAAATACTTTCGGCAATTCAGTTGGGAACGTTGCTGTACATTTATTAACTTCGATCGCGCTTCGAGCAAGAGCGGCCTTTCATTACCAAAATCAACGTTAGAACTATATGCAGTGTCTCGGTCAGGTGAAAATATATCTTCACCAGAGCATGCGTCGCGGTAGTAAACTTATATCAATTGAAAACTCAAACGACGTCTGAGAAATAATTTACTCATTTTGCTTTTTGACACAATCGTCTTGAAACAGGCATTCAATGATTAACTTTCAGATTCTACAAAGAAATTTCAGCCAAATTTGCGCAAACAAACTGTATACACTAAGACTGAATGCTGTAAGCAGTTTTATATATCTTCTGTTCTTGTAATAATCGTTCTATGATCAAACAAGGGAGGATATGCATCTTTTATCACATCACGTCCTTCAACTCTAGTTATATTCAGCACCTGCTACTCACAATATTTATCGCCCGTTGCATGATTGTCCTGGGACGTGTTTCAGGTTCAAATAAGTTTTTTTTTAAAGATCATCCATATATAATGAACTCTTGCAAGTGCTGCTCTTGCAATATGGTTGATTAAAAATACGAATTTCATATTTTTTCTGATTTGCAGACGAAAAGCTGATCGAGGGATAAACTGTACTAAAAAAAAATACTTTGGTCGTACATTTTCAGTCCGGTGCACAGACAATTAGTGGGCACCGTGTATAGACTTCGCGGGCTTATTAGTTATTTTGGACGGCTAACTATAAGACTTGGCAATGACGTCATTAGTGCGTCAGAGAGTCCTATCTCTTGATCCGTAATGATCCGTTATGATTGGCTTCTTTCAAATCCTTCCGTAAAGTTCGCAAACGGGAAATATGGTGTTTTGTTTTTACTGCTGAAACACTCTGTATATATGTTTAAGAAAATGCATTTAGGGATTGTGCCACAGTTGTACATGGGTTGTAGGATAAAATAAGTATGTACTATTTAATAATGAAACAAGTGTAGAACAAATTCTCATTAATTGGTGGGTAATTTCAAGCAAAATAGAAGTGTGTTTTTATTATTGTATCTTATTGTGCAATTGCAAAAATCGGTATTCTATTTTGCAATAATGGAATAATTTTCAGAAAATGAATATTATTTTGAGCTTAATGCCATGAGAACAATACGAAAGGATATTTTGATTCCACCCTTTCCCCATTATTTTCCTTTCTTTGCAGATAATTTCCCCCTCATTGCAAGAGTTCCTAAGCCAAATAAATATAATAAGGTCGGTATGTAAAAAAAATGCAATTTATTTGTATTTAACTATCAGTCTGGTAATGGTATGGGCTGTAATGAGAACCACTAATTGTCCGTTAATGTACTAATGGTGATACAGGGCGAGTAAAAAAAACAACGAAACCCAAATGTCGGGACCATTGTTTTAGTGAAGTTCTGCATGTAGCACTTTTAAGATCTAGGATATAAAAGCTCAATTCATAAGCTTTCCTTTAGTACAAGAATCATTCAAATCATTTATCTACTTTTCAAGTTACGGAGTTTTAAACACAACCAACGTTTTAAAGTTCTGTCCACGGATCACAAAAAAGGGTGTGCGTTCTTCCAGCAAAACGAAAACAATTCACACACATCCTTATGTGATTTGTTTTCGTTTTGCTGAAAGCCCACTGAACTGTTTTGTGATCCGTGGACAGAACCATGAAAACGGTGGTTGTGTTTAAAATTCCGTGACTTGAAAAGTACATGAGTAATTTGAAAGATTCTTACACCAAAAGAAAGCTTATGAATTGGGCTTTTATATCTTGGATTTTGAAGGTGCTACATGTAAAACTTCACTAAAACAATGACTCCAATATTTGGGTTTCGTTTTTTTTACTCACCCTGTATTCTGCAAGTTACACAATTTAATGTTTCAATCAATCTTGCTCAAGAAACAACTGGTTACCTCCGCCAAGGAGGTTATGTTTTCATCGGCGTTGGTTTGTTGATTGGTTGGTTGGATGGTTAACCAGATAACTCAAAAGTTATAGACGGATTTGCATGAAAAAATATCGTAGGGGTGGTCCTTGGTACCAGTACAAATCGATTAGATTTTGGAAGTGATCCGGATCCCGGTCTGGATCCAGGATTTTTTTAAAGAATTCTTCACCATTTATGCGAGTATTTCTTTTGGGTGTTCTGACAATATGGCGGGGAGGGTTTTTTTGCCTTGTCGGAGGTTTGCGCTCTCCGAGTGCTTTATAGTTTATTATTAAACTAAATAATGAAACTAACTTATTAAACTCATATATTAACTAACTGTGCATAATTATGATTGGTATGACGGAAGCACCCCCTTTTTATGTCCAAACGATAATGAGTTCATCATAGGCTTGGAGGATAGAATTGTAAAATGTAGGCGGGCAAACTTAGAAGGCAGTACGTACACGGTGTCCCTGCTTTCGCAGTCGGAATTGCAGCCGGTCACTGTGGTCGCGTTGTACTCGGAGAACAAAATCAAATGGTCCTTCCTAAGGTCATCTGGCGTTCCAGAGTGGCGTTGAACCAAATTATTCCAACGATTAAATGTTCGACGTTTAAAACAATTTGAAGCGGTCACATCTTAAGATGGAAAGTTGCAGTCGTTCGTATAACGGCTATAGTCTAAGGTATGGCAAATACATGTTTTGCCCGTCTGCATCCAAGTGGATTGACCGGAGCTGTTTTTGTATTTATTTGGTTCAGCGCGAATCTGAAACGCAAACCTCAGGCAGTGATGGTTAGATGCATCACAATTCTTTGATGCATCGTGCAGAATGCCTTTGTTAGGTGCGACCGGGTCCAATGTCAATATACATACGCAAGATAATGGAAACATTTGCTGAGCACATTCAAGATGCAACAAAAATGCCGTCGGTTCTCAGCCGATGTTTGCTTCGCAAGAACATTTTGCAAGGCAAAACCATCTGTTAAGCAGCCGATGATGGAATGATTTTCTTGTTTTACTGTGATGTGATGGACTTTACAACAGTGTTTTTGATACAGCGAGGTACGGTGTGGGGTTTGGTATGATTTGGTGTCTCGATGCGGTGCAATGGAGGCAGTGTCTCAGATCTAATGTTGTGGAATGGAATGCGGCGAAATCGGTGTTTTGAAAGGTTTCGGGATTAACTAAATCGTGCAAGACTTTTTCAGAAAGTATACATCAAAGAAAGCAAGGCACGTTAGCAGCATTCAAAGTGAAAAACGGTTAGTACATCCTCAATAATGAAAGGTTTGCGGAAACACCATGTGCGAATAATTATTCGCACATGGTGTTTCCGCAAACCTTTCATTATTTAGTATCTCCACCATGCAAAGCCTCAAATCTTACTAAGTACATCCTCCCCGATCAAGATAGTAAGTTTCTTGCTAACAAGCAGCACGATGGAAAGTGGGCCTTATAACTATGACTTACATTAACATTATTGTGACAGGTAATTTCTGGTGAAGTGTGGTTGTTCATGATGTAGTATGGTTGACTTCGATTTTACTTGGTATGGTATGGTATAGTTTTTCTGATGTGGTGAAGTGTTGTGATGTGTATGATAGGTACTTGTTTTGTGTGGTATAAGGCCTATCTGTCATAAGTGATAGTGCGAAGTGAGGATGACTGACGAGTGGTAGATGAGACTTTTGTTGCCAAGAGGTGCTGATGGTAGGCCGGTGGAGTGTGAAATTTGGACTCTATGAAATACGGACTCATTGATTGTATTGCGCATGTCTAAATTTGTGAACGTGATAAGGACAATGTCAGGTTATCACGTGAGAGTTAGAGACCGAAAGTTTATGCAAGTCCAAATTTCACTTGACATCGTTAGTGTTTGGAGAGTGGATAACGTATTTTGTATGGTGTTTTGGTTGATTCTAATGCAATGGTTGTGATAAGGATGGTATGCTATATGGCCATGGTGAAATTTCATAGTTGCTGAGCAGAATACGAAGCGCCGCAACTTCATAATTATACTTAACAAAAAATCGGCTGAGAATCATGCATTCATAAGCAGAATTTGGTAAGCAAATAATGATAGTCTGTGCTAAGCCAATCTACTGCAACAACAACAGAGGGTTAACTTTAATCATTCACTTATAAATACGAAAACAACATTTTCATTCGAGTTTATAGGCTATATACTTGCACCTGTTTGAGTGTGACGATGACGATGAAAGGGCTTTTCAGATCAAGCCTTTCTATAAATACGAATACATCGTCGCGTCAACGTGGACTCGAAGCTTATTTCGGCGACTGAAATTAAGTCCTGCCATAATGAGTTGGTACCGCGCACAGAGGCAAGGGCTTTAGATTATGGTCGTTTGGGTTATTCTTAAGCAGAATTTACTCTTCATGTTGCAAATCCAAACGAGCGGGGTAATATACCGTGCGATCTCTTTATGTTTAATATGCCTTCATTTTTGTGTCGTACAGAAAGTGAATATTAATTTCTCGCTTCTGAGAAGAGGATTATTATACAATAATCCAACTTTTTTATTTTTGTCTTTTTTGCCTTTGAGGAACGTCCTGCCACGACCAAAACGTTAGGCCCTGTAATGTTGTTGATTCACTTGTTTATTCAGGCAAAGCTAGAGCAGGTGTTCCGACAAACGAAACAAAGTAGTTAAACTTGTCGTAATCATTTTGAGGGATATAAACGTGTGTTGCAGTTGTGAGGTCTTGTAAATATTGTAAATATGGTGTAAAGTTTCTTTTATCACTTGTGTAGATGCTGCAGTATTCTGGTGATCCGATTTTTTTTGTTTTGATTTCTCTATTTCCACAAGTTAACATTTTAGTATGGAAAACTACCACTTACTGTTGAAATTACCACTTGGTATTGTTAATATTTAATGGTGTAAATTTTAAACAAACATGTATATTTATCTACTAAAGGACTTATGGGTAACTTGTTCAAGATGTATAGAGTCAAAAATTGTAATTATATATCAAGTTGAGTCAATTACAAACGATGCAGAGGCTTGTTTTAATGAGCGCCTTACAACAGTTGTGCTAAGCCTATTTCACCGAGAGTCCCATTGTTATCTCATTATTTTAAGCACATTTTTTAAAAAGGAGTTCAGCATGCATTTTATTTGCTCAAACTGCTTTTCAGTTTTCACGGCAGTCGACTGTTGTGCTTATATTAGCGACGGGGCCGTATCATAAGTCCGACGCCTCATAAGTCCGAAATTCCGAAATTTCGGACTAATGAGGCGTCGGACTTATGAGGCATACAATTTATTTATTCCGCCCCATAGGTCCGACGCCTCATAAGTCCGATGTCGGAAAACAAAGCGTACGAGGCGTCGGAGCTATGAGGCCTCGGAGCTATGATCGAGGCGTCGGACGCATGGGCCTTTATTTGGTTGGGGGATGCGATTTTGTCGGACTTATGAGGCGTCGGACCTATGAGGCGTCGGACTTTATGAGCGGACCCCTTAGTGACATGAAATTGGACCTGTTTTATTCAGACCCGAGTCAGCAGGATAAGACGTAATCCTGCAGTGATTCAGTGCATGTCTAGAAAATGCAAGTTATGCACACAATAGCAACGACACAGTGAGGTATTCTGCAGTGTTATTATAAGAACCAATGCCGACGGAGAGTACTAGTCATTTTTTAGAACAAATTATTCTATGGTTGATTTTCTGCGCGATAAACTGGGAAATAATGTACAAAAGGATGTATGCATGCAACGTGAATGTGTTTCGGTGCAACACTGCAAATCGTGATTTTTTACGTCGACACTCTAACTGTAGACCAGTCTTGGCAAGGCTATCACGAAGGCCCCCTTCAAAGAAGGAAGCATTGTGCTAGCTATTGTTCAGATAATTCTTCACGGGGCAGTTGCTTTGTACAGTGGTTTCTCCATGGTAGCGTGCACAATGGTTTCTCCGTGGTCTATATATTCACCCCAAAACGAGTGTCTTGTGAGACTCAGAAAGTTTGTTCACGACAGCGCAAATTTGAGACCTGAAGGTTTCACTTGAACTTGGGAATGAACATGGTAACCTCGTATGTGATTTGTTGTGCATTCCCTGCGCGTTCGACGTAGCATTCCGCGTCCGGGACTTTCTGCTAATTCAAAAGCTTTTACCAAGTGGTCATTTATCACATGAACTGCCAAGTGTTATAGTGCTGGCGAAACACCTGTTCTCAGAAGAAAATTAGTCCCCGTTGACGTTGCTGTGAGGTGGGGTGAATGTAAAAGGCAGCGAAATTATGGGAACATTGCACTTTCATTCGCTGAAGGCATCTCCGGCACGATTCAACAATATCATCGTGGTGCATATAATTTCAGTTCTTATTAAAATAACAAAAGAGTGGAAGGTTTTATCATTACCATGTGCAATCCAGGAAGTGCATCTCCCCCGGGTTTGAAATTACAAAAGGTTTGACAACACATTTTGTGTATGGGTTATATCAAAATTTAAAATGAACCATTGGATTTGCTTCCAACTCTCATGCATTTGAAATATATCGTCACTTTTTCTGTGAGTTGTTTCACCGTTTTACACCATGGCAATATACGATGAAGATGTAACACTTTTAGAGGTAGCGTGTTCAAACTATTGTTTAATATGATAGTCCCGAAAATTAAAATGGAAATAAACGGTATAAGAGATAATGTTAAACCACGCTGGTTCAATTGTTGGTCTTTGAAGAAGTTATGTAATTTGTGTTATGTTTTTTTTGTAATTAGAGATGCACTGTCTGTGCCTTTTTTTAATTTCACCAGAAACAGAGGTTGTCTTTAAATTGCTATTTGTCTATAGCAAAAGTCAATCAAGGTTGAATGAGACATCGACCTAAAAAAAAAATAAATCAAAGGTCTCACAACACCCGTTCGGACAAAAGAAAAAAACTCGAATTTGTTGAATAGTTTCGACAGTATCTGCAATATGTGATTTTGAACTCATAGCAACCTTCTGTTAACTATGATATAGTTGGAAATACTCGACGCTTAACCCTAAAGGGGCCGGGGGGGGGGGGCGAAATCCGCCCCCCCCCCCAACATTTTCCGTGATAGCCTCTATAAAAAAAAAATTCGCGACCCGAGCTGTTATGATTTTTTAGCCTCGAGCTTTGCGCATCTTTTGGTACCAAAAACATAAAAATTGGACCGCTAAGCGCCGTGAAAACTGAATTTTCTCATATACGTCTTGTACACAGAGCAGAATTGCCATTCGTACAAATGAATAATTAATTAGCCATAATTCCAAAACCCTTTGACCTATAGTCATGAAATTTCTTGGGTATGTTTAGGAAGAGTTGCTCTATGCATGTGCGGAGTTTCAAAATTGTTCGTTACTCGATGGTCGAGATCTTAGGGCCCCCCCCCCCCCCGGCTGAGACATGGTCAAAATAACCCGGCCCCTTTAGGGTTAAATGCAAACTTAGAAAAAGGAGAGATTGTTTATCTTTTCTGAATTTAAAAACCATTCGTTACAATTTTACCAAATGGTTTCTAGACATTCTTTGGACAACCGCAAATGACTTTGTAAGGTTTCAGAACAAATGATGACGTCATCAGACCAGAACTTTTTGTAGGGAGAATTTCAAAATGATCAGTTTTCTTTCTTTCGGTTTTAAAATTCAATCCATCATTTGATGTGTGTCTACTGGCTATCATGTTCATAGCACCAATAGCGATTTCTGGTACATGCAATGTTGACATTGGGCTTCCAAATACAGCGACGTCACCAAACCGGAGGTTGGATATTGTTAATACCTACAATTAAAACATCCATTGTAATTTCCATATCTTCACAAGTTCTTTTCAGCTCATGATGAATTATGTATCGCCTCTGATCTAAACTATAGGCTCGCGTTTGTGTTTGTGACAAACGCAGGGTGATGGGGTGCTGAACCATTAATTTGACAGTTTTGTTTAATCTAAAAAAACAAAACATGGACATATGAAATACAAATAATGTTTGGTTTAAGAATATGTGAATTTGGACAATTTGTTAGATTCTAAAATATATTTTATTGAAACGTTACCGTCCGGTTTGAGGACGCCATCAGTTAAAAAGGTGCATAATGAATAATGTGGTGCTGATGTAGATTAAACAGGTGGATTAATAGAGTGAAAAGAACCTCTGAAAATATCGAAATAGCACGAACTTTCTTTGTACGTATTAATGACACCATATTTCCGGTGATGACGTCGCAGCATTATAGGGTACCCATCGTCAATAATGAATTTAAAGGAAGTTTTATTCACGCCATTTCAAAACAGTGATCGGGTTTTGCCCAATCACTAAAAGATATTGACCTCAATCCTAACACAGGGGTCTGCGACTAGACTTGTCAGTGTTTGGTACCAAGACGTTCACATGGCACGTGAGCGTGGACTGGCGAGATTTGCTTGCTCTACAGGGCTAGTCAAAAAAAGTGAAACCCAAATGTCGGGGCCCTTGTTTTAGGAGTGTTCTGCATGTGGCCCTTTCAAAATCTAGAATGACGAAAGCCCAATTCATAAGCATTCTTGGAGTATAAGAATCATTCAAATCACTCGTGTACTTTTCAACTTACGGAATTTTAAAGACGACCACCGTTTTAAAGTTCTGTCCATGAAACACAAGAATGTAAGTGTTCTTTCAGCAGAACGAAAATAATTCACACACGTGATTTGTTTTCGTTTTGCTGAAAGGTCGCACACTTTTTTGTGTGATCCGTGGACAGAACTTTAAAACGGTGGTTGTGTTTAAAATTCAGTAATTTAAAAAGTACAGGAGTGATTGGAATGATTCTTGTACTAAAAGAAAACTTATGAATTTGGCTTTCATATCCTAGATTTTCAAAGTGCTACATGCAGAACTTCACCAAAACAATAGTTCCGATATTTGGGTTTCGCTTTTTCTGACTCACCCTGTATTTCATTGAAGGTTTTGTGATATCCAGCAACAAATGTTCTTTCATCACAGTGTCAACATGTGCGTGGTCTCTGAATTTGTAGTCTGTTTGTCTCAACAATTTGTTTAAGTGGTACTTTGGTCGGTAACATACCCACACATTTTTAAAACAAAAATTGTATAAATCGTTCCACTAATCCATCGTCAAGAAAAATGCATGCTTTGAATTATCCAATTTTATTTTTTTTCTATGAAAGTATACCCGGACAATTCCGGTGGAGGTTTTACTGCGTGGCAAAACAAGAGAATTTGGAAGGTCAAGTGTACACGTAAAGGCAAAAACAAATTACGAGTTCTGGGGAAAGAGTTTTGATCAAATGACTGCACTGCAAATGTGTAATTTTATGCACTCGCCTTCGGTATAAATGCAAATACAAAGGGCTACAAAAACAAGTCAATTGGATTGCATCAGGTGAATGTACTATGTGCATCCGGAAACTGAATAGGAATGCAAAACTATTGTAGTTATTGGGTGATGGAGCTGAACCTCCATCACCCTTCTGTTTTGTCTTCGTTCTTCTTTCGCGTTGGTCTTCGTGTTTTTGTTCTGGACAATATTTCTTATTTCTTCGCGGCTTTTCTTTCAAAAGGTCAAATGTACACGAACCATGCAGGGGCGGATCCAGGAATGTTTGCGGGGGGGGGGGGTTATCAGCAAATCAATGCTGAAATGTGGACAGGTTTTTTTTTCTCCGGACACTTGGCCTCCGAAAAATCAATAGGGAAAGGGGGGGGGTGCTTGTACCATGCTTTCAATGGGGGCGCTGTTCAAATCCGACGATCATCAACATTTACGGAAGAGTGTAGAAAGGAAGGGTCACATTGTTTTTATTGTATTTCTAAGAAATGTTGTTTTTTAAGTCAGGGCTGGGGGGGGGTGACCAATAAAGTTGCCTATTGAGACGGCTCTTCTATCCGGTCACAAACGGTGACCTCGTATAATGAGACACAGGCGGCCATACCATACCCCAATGACAGATAGGATAAAGAATTCTGAAGATGCCGCCACAGCGTTCAGAGAGATGAGTTAAATCTGGGTTTAGGTCAATAGATTAATATCCTTGACAGATACATTTTCAATCACTGTCAGCCGGATGCTTGATATATATAACCTTGGCTTCAATTTAATGGCGAAAATTAGCAGACAATATAAGTTGCCATAAGCCAAAGTCATCTGGTGACCAGTGTCTCTCGTCGTATATATAGGCCTACATCAAGTGAGTGTAACAATATTTGTATTGGCTGGTAACTTCCTTATTTTCTAAGGAAACGTGTTTTGGGCTCAGACATTTTCCGTAGTCATGACTGTTCCAGGAATTGTTTCTGGGTGGAGCTTAATAAGATATGGAAATGTGTAGCTTTACAGCGCTATTTCATTTTGCGTAACGAAATGCTCATAGACTTGCACGCAATACGGAAATTCAGTAAACTTTAAATTGTGGGTCTCAAACGTTAATCTGTATTCCCCATTAATTGGTAAACAACACGCCATTACTAATCCTGCGCTGGTTTTGAATTCACATCAACGGATAAGCAGACCTAATTACCCTTAGAAAAGACTTAATACATGGTTACTGCCATCGAGTCGAAGTAGGTCGCCATTATACCAACTGGATGGTGTGACCGTTATAACATACGGAAATATCAACTTGCCCTCCATTAAAAGCATTCCATTTGTAAATAACGGCCAAAAAGCACCTGTGAAAGTCATACTGAACAAATTTCAATCAAGGGTTCGGATGAATGTTCACTCAAAGTCGATCATTAATGTGACCTCGTCGTGGCCCATATAATAACCCATCATGGCACATTTTGAAAGAGCAATGAACCTACTTGTACTAATGTCACCCAATTCGCATCCGACGCAGATTATAGTTAACTTGCAAGCTAGTCTTGTCCGCAGACTGCCTGACTATCTCTGATAGTACAACCAAAGAGCAAAGGCGTGAAGACGGTATGCATTTATTAGGGCCTTCTACAAACGCATTCAAGGGGTTCTCTGTACGAACCCGATACTTAATCGAGCTGTGACATTTTCAAAGTCCATAGTCAACAAATGTGACGGTAAGAAATGGCTGCACTTGATATATAATTGTTATTTAATACAGTGAGTTTCGATTCAGACGTCACACCAAAGCGAAACAGAAGAACTTTGTGACGTCAATAAGAGTTTTACGGGACTATGTGGCGTGCACCGTTACCCAAACGGATTCGTTCCGAGGTGGGCTAAAGGTGAAGTACGAACCGATCTTCACCTATGAAGCGATCCTAAACATTTAGATGATAACCAAAATGATTTGGTTTGATCACAGTTTGATATATTCATCAATGATTCACAAAACTGTCTCACTACTGATCAAAGTTCATATTAGTTTGTATGCCAATCAATGCTTTAGCACGCACCGACGACCATTGAAAAATCGTTAAGTTGTTTGTACAATTTATTAACACACAGGCGTTAACATTTTCTTGGATCAGCTTCTTGTTTTTAATTGTTTGTCTGTTGGCTTGTTGGGGTGTTTGTTTGTTTGTTTGTTTCCATTCATACATACTGTTTGGTGAAACCCAAACTTATTACCATTACCAGTATTAAAAAAATGAAGGAAAAAACCAATGCAAAAAGACAATATGAATCAAAATTTTATCTCCCTACAACACCAATAAACACAGCCCCCCAAAAAAATAAAACACAACCAAAAACACAAAATTTTATCTCCCTACAACACCAATAAACACAGCCCCCCCCAAAAAAAAACACAACCCAAAACACAAAATTGTATCTCCCTACAACACCAATAAACACAGCCCCCCCAAAAAACACAACCACCACATCAGCCCTGGCCATTGGCTTGGTAATTAGGGTTTAATAAAGCTGTCCCCCCCCCCCCCCCCCCCACTTCTTCTCCTTCTTCTTAAAAAAATACTTGATGGTTATCTGCTGGACATTTCAAGGATTTGATTTGGTTTGCCAGCCCCGTTGATAACAAACAAGTTGATAATTGGAAACAATGTGAGACTCCCATCCATCGAATACGTGTCTGGTTGTCCAATCACTACACGAGAAGTCCAATGACTCCCAGCTGCACGGGTCAATGTCCTCCACGCGTCTCAAGGACATAGACGTGTTACTAAGCGCAGAAAATAGTTACTTGAACGGATTGAGTAATTTGAGTATTTTTTTTTCATCTAAAAGTAGTTTATGAAATTGGCTTTCCAGTCATTATTATTGTTGGTGTTTCATATTTTTTTTAAATGTGAAATATATTTTTTTGTGGTTTTGGTTCCGCTTTTTTACTCACCCTGTATAAAGTGTTGCGCATTTTGAAATGCAGGGTGGGTACAAAAAAAAAGAAACCCAAATTGCGCCCCCTATTTTATTAAGAAGAAGTTCTGCATGTAGCGCGTTCAAAATCTAGGATGTAAAAGAACAATTAATAAGCTTTATTTTAGTAAAAAAAAATATTCATACTCCTCATGTTCTTTTCAAGTTCTGGACTTTTGAACGCAAACACATTTTTATAATTTTGTCCTCGGATCACAATAAAGGTAAGTGATATTTCAGCAAAACTCAAACAATTATAACATATCAAAAAACACACCAGAACACTCTCATAACTATGATAGCACTTATCATAACCTTTATTGAAATACCTTCTGCTTCCCATGTTAAAACAACATGCTGTAATGTCAAGAGTTTGTAGTCTTGCCCTGCTTTCTACTTGACTTCGACATGGTTCAAATGTCACGTACCTTAAATGCGATCCGTGGACAAAATTTTAAAACTGTGTTTATATTCAATATTCCATAACTCAAAAAGTACATGAGTGATTTGAATGATTCTTGTACTAAAGCAAAGCTTTTGAATTCGGCGTTTACATCCTAGATTTAGAAAGCGCTACATGCAGAACTTCTTAGCAAAATAGGGGGCGCCATTTGAGTTTCCCTTTTTTACTAAAAGGGCAGGTCAAACTGTTTCAAAGTTTTCCCTAGAACCTCATTGTCAGGTCGTTTAAATGACGTTACGTTAAAGAACGTCATCAATTATCTTATATACATTTTCAGAATTTCAAAGACGCGCAGTTTATTTGAAACATCTCTAATGTGGCGCTCGTGATGAGAGGCTATGTTTTAGGATGATCCACGATGAATTTGGTTTAATGAGAAGATAATAAAGCATGCACGTACGTAGACGAATATTGACCTGGGTGGCCGGATATGCATAATGTTTACCGCATCGATTCCAAACCATTAATGGTACGTTTTTTCAATTTACTTGAGGAGGGGAAGCCCCAGCACTTTATGTCTTGTTCAAATTCATCTTGCTGCGTGTGGCTCGTCCCCAGGGAAAATCCTAAACGCAAATTGTGGAGCAGGTAAGCCTTTGTAGAACAGAAAAATGGTAGAAATGGTGAGACTAAAATTGAGCCTCAGATCCTAAACTTAAATAAGAAGTTACCGGGAAAAACTAATTTTTAGAAATCGGAGGAAGCTTTTCAATTAGTATTAAAATTAATAGAACTGAGCTATACCTACCAAGTAGCCCTGATAGGAATCGAACGACCAAACCAAACTGGCAACTTTGACTTACGGTGAAATATAATTAGCCATCAATTTTGGTGTTTTTTTTTTACATTTATACCAGCGCATTCGGATTTTTTTTTTTTTTGGGGGGGGGTGTTTTTTTTCCATTCTTTTATCAACCAAAGAAGACATGCAAACATAATATTCAACACCTTTCTTTGAAAATATAAAATATTAGCTACGAAACCAATCGATTGACATAAAGTTTTAAAATACCTAACGATTCCTGAACGTTCTCGTTTTCACGGATCATGATCAAAGCATGCGCAGCAGGCACAATCATGGGACACCACCATATTGATCGCGTTGTGGCCGATTGTGCAGATAACGTCCAAAACTTCATTGTCCTACAATGTCCCCCACGGGACGTGATCACACTAGGAGACAAGCATAATTTATTGATAATCATCTCTCAAAGGTTAAATATCTACCCGACTGTAATATAGTTCACCCATGATTCACCCAATTAACTGACAGAACAAAGCGGACAGAGAACAGCCTAAAACGGACACTATGGTTGTGCATTGTTATATGCATTTCCGGAAATGGCAATTATCAATTTCAAACCGACAGTAACCAATTTCATATAGGACAATAAAAATCACAACATCTGCGCACTTGCTGAATTTTGAAAAGGTCACTCATACCAAACCCTCATATCTGTTCTATGTCAACAGCTTCGTATTTTGAGAATTTTCAATTCAGCTGGAATCGCTTCTGGCAATATGACACTCGGTTTACATGTCCGAATGAAAGATCGGATAAACAATTCACAGAGAATAGGCCAAAATAATATACTCCATCTGTTTACGACGTTCAAACAAATCACGGGGGGAACTCACTAACTTGTCTCGAGTAGTCAAAAGAGAGCAATAAGAGGTACAAATCTAAGTTTCATCCTACTTTTTTTTATGGTATTTACATTATTTTGTTAGACGGTATAAATCGTAAATTGCCCAGGGCAACATTGCGGTAGTCTAGTCTGCAGTGTCCCTAATCCTGGTCGTTTGGTTTTGTTCTTCTCTGTTGAATACTTGTCAACAAGACGTTGCAGATTCACCTCATTAATTTGTCAAACTTGATGTTTACTAATGGTAATGCTGTGACTTTGTTTACTTTAATCGACAGCCTACATCACACCATAATATGGTGGCTATAAAAGTACGTAATTACGTAATTTATCGTCACATATTACTCTAAAAAATAAATCAAACTTTAGACTGTCTCTACAATGTAACGTCAAATAATGGACAGATCTCAAGATATAGGAGTAAGCGTATTTATTATAAGTCAATATTAAGTAAGATATGATGACGTCTCATGACGTCATATCTATTTTAATCTATAATTACACCGCTATGTCTAGGCTATATACCTACAAAGTTTGAGATCAATCAGTCTAATAGTTCTATAGCTATAGGACTGTGAATAATCATTCAAATTGATGTCACGTGATCCCTGATGACGTCACAGATGATGGTTAATGGATTCTGTAATAATACAAGTGATTGAATGAATTAAAGTTCCGAAGTGGCTTATAGAATAAAAACGCGTATAAAACATATGCAACACTTTTACCCCCCACAATTTGCGCATAATGGTCTCGGTCGTATGAATCTAATTCAGAGTAGAATTTGCAGGTTGCGACTAATTTAATCTCAGATAAGATTTGAAGGTTTGCATGGTGAAGGTCATGGGCGTCGCCAGGATTTTTTTCTAGAGGGGTGCAAAACATATTTCTCTTATATATATATTTGTATTTCTCAACATATTCTCGATTTATCAGTTTTAGAGGGGGGCAGGGACGTTTTGCCCCCCCCCCCCATTACATTTACACCAATATGACTTCGCGCTTCTTTTTCTTTTGTTTTTCTCTGTTTTTTCTTCCTTCTCCCCCCCCCCCTTTTCCGGGGGGGGGGGGGGAAATATCAGAACAAAAACAAAATCAGAACAAAAACAAAGACTTTTCCCATTTCAGCGAAAAGCCCCCCCCCCCCCTCAATCACGGACGATATTGTTCTCTTTTGCTCTCCAGCATTTTTCGTCCACGGTTTGAATGCCTGAACACGCCCACCCACTCAAGACTATAGTGCGACCACAACCTGCAGATCCATTTATCAGACCGACATCATGCCGAAGCCTTCCAAAGCAACTTCGCCACCCAAAAAATATGTCATTTTCCCAAAGTTTTGCAACATTATTTTAACACATTCTTCAGAAATCTAAACAGAGAGTTTGAGGGAGGGGTAAGGGACTAGATGGAACTGTGGGCTACAGTGCCCCTCTTTTGGGATCTCACGTAGTTGGACATTACAGTTTTACGGTTCCTATATCTATCTTACATTTACTTTCATATTCATATTTTCATTTACGATACATATTCACCCAATTCCTAGTTAGAGACAAATATTAATTCGGAGCCACCACAACAAGTATACCGGACAAGTTGCGGAAAGTGGATGCGTAATTGCGGATGAACTTGTCCACGACGTTTCGTGCAAATTTAATGAGATGTCTACTATTTTCTACTTGGTGTGAATTTCCTGCCTTGTGTCATGTCTGTTTGTTTGTTTCTCCCTTTAACCCTAAAGGGGCCGGGGCGGAATCCGCTCCCCCCCCCAACATTTTCCGCGATAGCCTCTAGAGCTGTTATGACTTTTTAGCCTCGAGCTTTGCGCATCTTTTGATACCAAAAACATAAAAATCGGACCACGGGTTGCCGCGTAGCGAACAATTTTCAGGCGTGAAAACTGAATTTTCCCATATACGTCATGTATACAGAGCAGAATTGCCATTCGTACATATGAATAATTAATTAGCCATAATTCCAAAACCCTTTGACCTATATTCATGAAATTTCTTGGGTATGTTTAGGAAGAGTTGCTCTATGCATGTACTGAGTTCAACATTTTTCATCACTCGATGGCCGAGATCTTAGGGGGGGGGGCGGAATCCGCCCCCCGGCTGAGAGATGGTAAAAAATAACCCGGCCCTTTTAAGTTTAATTGTAACTGTAACGGAAAGGAATGTAATGTAATATTTGATGTGTGTGATGCATGTATTGCATGTTTATGTTTGTTTGTTTGAAGTTTGTTTGTTTGTTTGTTTGTTGGGGTGTTGGGGTTGTTTGTTAGGTTTTTTTTTGGGGGGGGGGGTTGAGGGTTGTGTTTGTGTAGGTGATCTAAATGGCTTGTGTTAAAGTTTTACCGGTTTTTTTTCTTTTAAAAATCATATATTTGTTTTTGTTGCCTTTGAACTTTTAGCTTTTAATGTAAATATTGTAATTGTCAGCATTTATGCTGTTTGTGTGCAATATATTTTGTTTATAATAATAGACCAGAATAAATAAATACATAAATAAATTTCTTTCAAAACTCTGTCGCACATAAAGTCAAAATTCAGTATTCGCTATGATACCAAACGCCAAGCAATAATCACAATAGGAGATCGTAATTATGAATAAAACGATTAATTATTGAAGTCTAATCATTATCGAAGATGAAAATGGATGATTGAGTAGGCCTACATCAATTAAATAAGTCACGTTCGCTGAGCACCTGGCGTTCAAAGACATGTCATCAACGAACAAAAGGCGACTCAAAAAATGAATTAAAAGTGCATCCTTTGTGAAACTGGAGGATTAAGCGCACTGTCACATTGGAGCCGTTGGGAATGATAAATGTGATTGCGTTATCACTTAACGATTTCCAGACGAACAGCTTGGGTGTTATATTGTTGCTATATTTAATATATTCAGGCCTAATAGTTCATCAACTCGTACTGTTCTAGTTTATCCGTAAGTTTTCATGCTTAGGTTCTGTCTCGGTCCAACTGTCAGGGTGTACTTGTTCGTGTTTCTGTTCTGCGTTAGTCCATCCAAGTCATCTCGCCACAAGCCTAGGCATAGAGGATGCCTCCATACCTGTGTATAATTTCGCTTCTTACACCTTTTCGACAATTTCATTTACTTATTCAGTCACTTATTCGTGTATTCTCTGCTTGCATTTCTCATCTGGTATGGAAATAAATTGTGAGTTTGAATTTGAATTGAAGTGAATGTTGCGGTCTCGTGATGCCAACTTTCAGCAACCTGTTCCCCTCTGCACTGCATGTGTATCGTGCTCTTGAAGTGTGATCAGTGTATAAGTGGTGACATAGGCCTACACTGTTTAAATGTGAGCTAAAAACAATGTGCAAAAGATGCTAAAATGTTTGGGTGGCCGGTTGGAATGACGTCACGGGACACATGGTCCATATAATAATGTACAGCCCCATCGCCCCCTTCCGTGCAGTTGCAATTTGTACACACTAAGGGCCCTGTCACACTTCTGCGTATCCTAATTCCTTATGAGTTGCGCATTGACATTTTTTTCATACGCAGTCGTACGCACAATACGCACCTCATATGCATCTCTATCGTTTTGTGTAAGTTTTGTGTACGCAGGCATACGCATGGTACGGCCCAGTACGCCGGATAGTTTTGGGCATGCACAAAACTACGCTGCGTACGCTGTAAAGCCCCTGTCACACTTGTCCGAATCGTCACTCCGTTCATGTTCCGAGTAAAACATTGTGGATTCGGTGTTTAATCGGTTTGAACTGAACTCAAACGGATTTCCCTCGGTTTTCCTCGGTTTTCCAACGCTATATACTCGTGTACGTTCGGTGATGCACTGAGGAACTCGAAGAAATTATTGAACCTGTTTAATAATTTCTCCGAATTGTCGCGGCAACCTCAATACGGACGGTATCCGGTATACACACGGAATATGCACGGAATGCACGGAATACACACTGTACTCATTCGTTGCCATTCGTTGCAATGCGGAATAGGTGCGGAAGAGTACGGAACAGGCCTCCGTATGTATTCAGAGTTCATTCCGAACCCACATTGTAATGCCGATCAAAAAACGGACTTTGATGTCACTTTATCCGATGATATACCGCATTACCACGATGTAATACCATATATATAACGGAGACGAACGGAATATAAACGGAATGTTCGGAAAGCGGTCGGTCTTGAGATCAATGAATTTTTCAAAGTTTGGCATGTCCGGTGATGATCGGAGAGGTTCTGAATATAGACGGATTGCAATCGGAATAGCAACTTATTAGATCCGGAATAAGACCGGATTATGATCGGTGTATTTTCATTTCTGGCTGGTTTTTTGACATTTCTCTCCGAACGTGTCCGAATTAATAATATTTCAGATCGGTTTATGAATGGAATTATAGATTCGGACAAGTGTGACAGGGGCTTTACGCAGGTCATAAGTTATAAATACGCAATGCATCGGTCCCGCATCGGTCGTGCGCGGTACGAGTACGCTATGTGTTCGTGGGGATTTAGCGGTTCATACGCGGTAATACGCTGACCTCCCGGCACGCACCCCGTCAGCATATGAGCCGCCTATATTGGACGTATACTTGCAGCGCAGATACAACGCACGCTGAACGAACTCATAGCGAATGCCGACGTATTGCGTCGGAAGTGCGTCGGGAATGCGGTCGGCATAAGTCGGGTGCGTCCGAAATACGCTCGGCATGCGCACTGCATACTGACCTATTCGCAGCCCGAAAAAAAAATGTTGTGCACTGCATACTTAACTCATACGCATCTCATACGCAATGGATGCGCTGAATTCGTTACTTGTACGCTAGATGTGCGTCGCACATAAGTCAAAGTAATCAAAAAATTTCGACGTTTTGAGCGTACGGCTGCGTATTGAAAAATTCTGATAAGGAACTCATAAGGAATTAGGATACGCAAAAGTGTGACAGGGGCTTTAAGGAATGTGGAAAACAAATGTATACGCACTACACTGAATTCAAATCACTGTCGAAGAAACTAGGATCTGGTACACGGTACCCTGTGGAGACATGTGCACAATAGGAAACACAAGATTGTATACGTCTCCACATAGCAATTTCTATAGGTGAATACGTCTCCACAAGGTTATCACGAAATAGATATATGGATTTTACTCAAAAACTAGGAATTTCCAAGGTGTGTTGATCCGTCGCAAATTGAAGTATTTTATGTAAGGGATATTAAGCCCGAATTTCAGCCCGGGAAATTAATTCCGTGAAAACAGGAGCATTTTGAAAGTACATTCAAACTCGAAAACTTTAGTACACGAGAACAAAGAAATGACTCCACAAGGATACAAATTCCAGAATGTATGTTTTAACCTGTGCAACTTACAGCCTCTTAATGTTCGCCATACAACACATCCAAAATATGAAATCCCTGCTGTTTCTACGCGCAGCACCGCGGCCTCACTACAAACTACACTGTAAATTGCACCAGTCAATAAAACCTCCAGGCAATGAATATAAAAGGAATTGCCTTTTGACGATTCATTTTGTAGGGACACAAAGTAAATGCCACGTATATCTATACGTTTTACGAGCAGGTCTGGGAATTTGATTTCGATTATTGTCGGTCAGTTCCCCCAGGCCACACGGCGCTGATGATGCGACCGTCTACGTGGAATCATGACCACCACCCCCCCCCCAAAAAAAAAAGGGGAGATATGAGAATGAATCTGCAACATTCGTACAGTTAAAGATGGATTTAATAAGCCAAGTCAAGGACACGTCACCTTGTCCAATCTGAAATATTTTGTAGCGATGCCATTTTCTGCGTACAAACAGTGAAAAATATCTCGTTTAATGAAGCACTTTAATTAGTACCTCAACTTAAGTCAAAAATGTTGTAGATATTCACATTTGTTTTTAAATTGAAGCAATATTAATATTTACTTCTATTAACTTGGATTCACGTCTATAAACGATAAGCTCATAGCGTCGTGATTTAGTTCCCTTTGCATTTTGGGGTAGAATGCAATATCCTAAATGTAACTCATTGCAAATACATGTTTTCAAAAATGAATTTGTGATGGAATCTTTCTATTTTTTTTGCCAAATACTTGAACAAATTATCACGACCCCGATATTAGCCTTTTGTACGCAACCACTGTGGAGTCATGGTAGTTTTCTTCTCGTCCAAGTATCACCCGTTGTCCAACGGAGCTCATCTCTCCGTATCCAACGTCTAACATAATCTGAGCAACGCAAATTGTATGCGGTCGGAGTCGACTTTAGAAACTGTGACGTCATTTCGATCAAAAATCTGGACTTAGATGTTGATTGGTCAATTTGGCTGACATGTTGTTGTAATACAACAACTGGTTACGGAAGATCCGATACAAGGCACCCGATGGATGGTCAGAATCTTGCGAGGTCAAGACGCAGTCTTGTTTTGCATAATTAATCGCCGAATCTGCTGGCATATCATAGACCTTTGCACAGACCAGTTTTGGACCAGCAATGATCCTTGATCCGCCACTGAACACATTTTCAACAGGTCATTGTGCTTTGGTTAACGTTTGTATCTCTTTTACCGTTACTTGACCTAATTGTCAATGAAATCAATTTTTGCACAATGTATAGCACAAGCATTTCATACAAGGACATGCCGTCGGGGTGCGTGTACTGTGAGAAAGGAGTGAAATAAATTCCATGACACGAAAAACATTAACCGTCTTATCTAGGCAGGTTCAACTCATCAAGAAATTCCCAGAAAATATCTCGTTTTTCCCCCTCAGCGTGAAGATCCTCTATTTCTCAACGGAAATACACTCCAATTAAAAACCTCAATTACAGGTTCCGCTGCACGAATTGGTTTGGCCTGGGGGAACAGTTTGTGTCTCACGTCTAGGCTCGTCAACGCGGATGCATTTAAACGAGTACGGATGTGGAGAGGCGCCGCCTCCTTCAGTTTGACAAGAGGTCCTCCACCTTGGGGGAGGCCTCTGGCTAACGCTCTCAGAACTCCGCAGCTGGGTCCATGGAGGGGGGGGGGGAGAAGCAGTGACGACTCGTCCGTTTTCTTAAGGTCTACTTCTGGGACCGTTTTCTTGTAATTGCATACGGAGAGGGTCAATTTCCAATCATTATAAGGTCAAGGATTTAAAAATATTTGTCTTTGATTGTCGGGACAGGTCAAGAACCGATATTCAATTTTCGACATTGCGGCCTACCGGGTTCAAGTTACGTCAAGATGCATATTTAGTACATGTACCTCAATCCGTGTTCTTGTCACTGATTTTCTGTTGAACTTAAACTCGAGTTCGAGCCTTCATGTGCGGAATCGACGTCTGGAGACGAGTCTAAGGTCGACACTTTTATTGGCAACGGAAGCATTTTTTTTCACACACACGAAAACTTCACAGGTCGACCTGACTGATCAAAACAACTAACTATGTTTAATTCAGTTTGATTATTTAATGAAGAGGATGTCATTTTCTATAACAGACTTGTAAAACGACGGTAAAGCGGCAATTGAACACAGCGGTTGTTTTGCGCACGCTGTTCTTAATTGACAAGAAATGAGTTTGTGGACATTGTACCCCAACTATACTGGAAACGTCCTATCCGTGACATGCATAAGTACACGTGCAGACGAATAACATTCCAACTGATGTCAAGGGATGTTGCTCAAACCTCGAAGGAATGAACATAGTAGTGACTTCATTCTGTGCCATGCACACTCCACACAAAGCAACACATTTTTGATAAAATAAGACACAAAGTGGGTTTTGGATGGCTACTATTAAAATGTCTAGGCCAGAAACTGTAGCAGAAGTGACCAGCGGCTAGATACAGCTATAATGGGTAACATCCACTTGACATCGCCATGTTCTTAAATTAACCACACTCAACCGATTTCAACTGACACAGACCTGAAACCATTTTCGCCTTCGCTTTGTTTTCGATTTTGCTTCGTTTCAAGCAAGGGTCGGCCACAGTAAGTTAAAAAAAACCACAGTTCACAAGTACGATGTTAATGTTTCAAGAAATGATATGTGAAAACAAAAATTAATGCCATTTATTATACACTGCATATTCGTAATAAACTGTTGAAAATTGATTGGAAATTACGTTTGGTAATCGTTAATCAATTATCAGCAGATTAGCGGTAAATTCACTGATTTCCATTCAGATCATGCTGTTCAAGGAAACCAGATATTTCAATTAAGGGAAGACGGTCCGCCTAATTGTCAATTTAATATCTGCGTATTTGCTAGCCGCTATTTACTGACTGAGTTAAAGGGGGTATAATATTCTCAAGTACATTCCCCGCCCGAAAAAGAATGTCGACAATTAAACAGGCGCTTTGGGGCAGCCACGGCATCGCCTTACAGTCAAGACTGCTAGGTGTCTGAATGTACCTCAGGACATAATAATACAAGAGCCATACCCGGGAAAAGAAGTATGACCAACAAAATGATCAGCCCTGCATGGTTTTACCATCAAGAGTTAGGTTTCTCAGTCGGATTGTCTGCTTCCTTGAACTTAGGATAGTTTTACTACATGCGATCCCCAGCTATATCAGTCCACGTTAAAGAGAGACGCGCATTAATCCCTGCAGCATAGCTCATAGTTATGATGATTTTGGGCTATTCAACCAGATGAAAATGCTGTTTAGGTTTATTTCTTCAAGATTTGTTATAGACTGCTGCTGCCTGTCAATCATGCCAGACGCAGACGTAACGAGACTAGACCAGGTGCGAGACAGCCTTAGAGAGCATGATCCTGATCGTATGCAAGCACTTATAATTACAGGCCCGTGAAGTAGAAGTATAGCGACAATTAATGCTGGATGTTCCTCTTCTAAAACTGAACGGTAATCCCGAACGAATTGAACAGTCAAGTGGTTTAAAAAGAGTCAGTATACTTTTCAAAATCGAGGATTCAAACTGTCCAACATATTAAATAAAGGCCATAAAGATATCTCCGTGCTATAGCAATCAATCCACTGAATAACTCCAATTAGCAAACCTCGCGTAAGCAACGCCCACTTTAAATTCTAGTCATGAACCCATTTTAGTTCTGGGCGACCATGATGTTTTGCCAATTTGCCATTCCCCCGTCTGACGATAGATGGAGGAAATCAGTATTGAGGCCATCATTCATCAGGAAGTTCTCAAGAAAAACCTCTTACAAATGACTGGCAATTACGGATCGCGCCTGTTCCAATCAATTCGTGACTTGCAGATATGCATTGATTCTTCCAGGACAATTTAATATCTCAAAGTAGATGTGCCAACAGAGGAATTCACACTACCAATCTGGCCTTCCCATATACTACACGAATAAAATATACCAGATACTTCGTAGATAGGCGAGGCCTGCAACGCTTCTGCATTGGAAATGAAATCATCGTTGGTGGCGTTAAGATTCGATCCAGGCAAGACTTAAATGACATTCAAAAAGACATTCATAAACTGCAAATTTGAATCCCTTGTGGCAACTTCGAGCTAAAACATTCTGCAGTGTCGTGACGCCATTTTTTGGAGTGTCTAGAATAGTGGGCTTCAAAGATCCCTCGAAGGTGCAATTAGTCTACAAACGTCTCATAAAACAAAAGAACTATAAAAGGTCGCTCTTTTTGAAGACGATCCATTCCAGCCTCAGGCCGGCAGCTAAAATGTGAAGACGATCTTTTATTGACACGCACGTTTTTAATAAAAGGTGTTTTCATGATGCGGACCAATTGAATGTGGACTTGGATAAGTGCCTGGTTGAAGAGGAGAGTTTGCCCTTCACCGTCTTCATGAGAGCTTGTGGGAAAAAAACTATACATCCTTGCTATAGGGCGGGACTAGTGAGACAACTACGACGTAACACTTTCTCTAAATTGTCGAGAGGCCGAGAATTATATTTGAAATTATATTTCTCGTGAGTTTCTTCAGATGTTCAGGGATGTGTGAAATTTTGACATTTTTGCCTTACATTTCAGGTATAAAGGAAAACTATCCACACCTGGACGGTGCCAATGTGTTCTTTACATTTTGAAGGAAAAAAAGGCTGAAATCAGGCGATTGATCAAACTAGTCCATAACGAAGACTCTCTCTTCGTTCAACAATCATTAAACTCCTTGCAATGAAAAGAAATCGCTCAAAAGGTTCGGTTGTCTGAAGATTGTATGTTCAGTTTTAAGATAAGTCGAAGATTTTATAAATGATGAAAAATCTACGACGAACAATGTAATATAAACTACCATATGAGTATAGGAAGAAAAAAATAAGGGCAAAAGCCTTCGTTTACTCAGAATTGAAATGGAGGGTTGATAAAGCAGTTTTGAGTTCGGATTCTGACTGGTATCTATCTCATTGGTTTTATGAAAAGAACCCTAATGATTGAGATTAATATGTCCGTGTTGTGGACAGATCCACAGGCCCAGGGATCGAGTCCCACATGGGTCAAATTTTCTGAACCAGACTAATGACTTATTAACTGCACTGAAACATTATAAGCAGATATCAATAGACTTGACTTGCTTAAATATCACTTTATCACATTATCAATCTGCAATGAGACGGGAAACCTATTACTTCAGGACGATTGGTCATCAAAGGTGTCAAGGCACGCACCTAGCCTCCCAAAAAATGTGTCACAAAGATTAATTGCTGACATGTCTCATACACGATAGCCATGGGATGAGCAGACTGTGAGAATTGTCTGGCGTCTGGAGTCACGACTAGTAGAAGGCTCGGAAACAGACTGAGGCAGCTTGCGCCAAAGATATTTGCTAAGCCATATATTTGCAAAATTGCAGTCCCCCCCCCCCCAAAAAAGAATTAGGTTTAATACCAGCCATACCTGTTATGTGTTGAATACGGACCACGACCCATTTGCATAGCACTTAATAGCAGCCTCGTAGAAAAAATTGTCGCTGATCACAGTGGCGCACGTACCCAAGGGGGGGGGGGGGGGGCTGGGGCAATTTGTTCTTTTTAGTGTCTCACGATTTGACCGCGGTGCTATGTATGCGGCCTATTTTCGAGAAAGTATAATAGGGGTGTAATATGGCGCCACCAACGTCAAAATAGTCCGTCCCCCAAGAAAAAATTGTTCTGCGGCCAACAATTTGGGGCAACACATTTTTGAGGGAAAAAATGTGAGCCCCCCCCCCCCCCCAGCCAAATCCTTGGTGTGCAAGCTTAGCAAGCTTATGCACTGAGCAAGCTTATGCACTGAGCAAAAATCGGCTAATTAGAACCCGTCATGAGAGTCGAGGAGCACACATCGCATGACATTTTGCCAGTGTTGTAGTCGAGACTCGAGACATCACAGGACCAGTCAATTATTGTAGAGCAGGCACTACGATTGTACCCACCGCTTGCTTGGGCAAGACCGACCACAAGTAACAGGGCAAGAACAATGACAAAGGAATGCCCTTGCAGCAGTTCATTGGCAACGAGACTGGAGTCTGGTCCCCTGGAGGTTTTGTGTTGGGCTTGTGATGATCCTGCGGGGTCTCCACCAGACTGGGACTTTGAGTGCTGAAAAACATGCAATACAAAATCAGGCCATACAGTACTCACTCTTTGGCTGACATTTTCCAAGATTTTCTTGAGGCAAAGGACAAGGTCCTCAGTATTTCATCAACCATGGAGGAATTCCTCCACGCGCCAACCAAGTTTGGAGTCTTAATTCAATTTTTAAAGGAGACTTTTCTTCAACATTTTGCACCTGAGAGGGTAGACATACTAGTACTGGTACATGTCCAACCATGGTCCAACCGTTTGAAAAGACTGACCTCTTCATTAGTCTGATGGCTGACTAAGGAGAAATGTGTAAAAATAGAGACCAGTACCAGACATGCCAGATGTTTCTTTTGGCACAGTTGATTGATGCAGCACTGAAGATGTTGTTGTACTGGTTGTTTCAGGTGCCAATCTATTTTCTTGTATTGTACGTTTTTAATGTGGGCACACAGTAGTGAGAGTCCCAAAATGTTCGGACTAGGTCTCGACGACAACACTGATTTTAGCTGGTAACCTAGTAGTTGCTACTAAGCAAATATTTCCGTGCTTAGGAACTTCTTGAGCTGACTTCTTGAGCTGACTTCTTTTTTTAACGAGAAAAAAATACTGAGCATTTTACCCCCACTTAGCAGCTCCGTAAAATCCGGGCCCTGCAGAATGATAGGAAGCTCACGGATTATCCTAACTGGATCGCAAGAATGTTATTATCAAGCAGGGGCGGAGCTTTTAGGACACAGGGGGGGGGGGGGGTGATATGAAGGAAGTGGGTGTTGAGTGGGTGTTGTTGGGCACAAGCACGACTTGCTAGGGGATCCAGGCCGAGGGTTGCCACGGAATAATTTTGAAATCTACGATGCTTTCTCCTTCATTCTATGGGAATTTGAGAATAAATTTAGGAACTTTAGCATTCCATATATTATTTTTGGCCCCATTTTATTAGTTTCAAAACATTAGTCAGCGGCTGGACGCCCCCCCCCCCCCCAACCGCTACTGTCTAGACAAGCCGGCTAGAGACCGTACCTGCACATCATTAACATGAACTGAGCATGGAGGAATAAGTTCTTATTCCTCCATAAAAAGAGATAAATGTAGTTCGATTTCAGCGTGACAAATTCATGACGCCCGATCACGGCCCAAGGGGATTCTAGATTCACGGCTCGGGCGTTGATGGATCGCTGCGGACGAGGTGCATGCACAACTTTCTCCAAGAAGTTCAGTTTGAAACGGAGACAACACGGCACTGTGAGCTACAGAGGTCATGCGTTAAGGCGGCGTTTGAGGGCAATGGTTTGGTATCTTTTGGGTAGGCATGAATCTCTTCTGCATTCATTGTTACTAAACTAAAACATCAAAGGATACTCCTTTGAGATAACCACACCGTATACGGATATTGTTTCCGAAATGCCAATATACAAATACACAAATAAATGTGAAGGGGGTTCAAAGTAGCCCATCCCAACTTCTTAATTCTGCCGGATGTGGGTTCGAGACAAGCCTTGGGTGGTGGTGTGTATGTCCTTGGGCAAGACACTTTGTTAGTCATTGCTTCTCCCCACCCAGGAGTGAATGGGTACCCTAGCGATGGTTATGTGTTTGATTTCAGCTGATTGCACCGATATGACAGATGGAGCTGTATATACATGAACTCCCCTGAGATGGCCTTTGGAATTTTTCCGAAGGACCAGTGAGCAGGGGTAATAACAATATTGGGGGTGCACCGTGATAACCTGTTTGGTTGATGTGTGCTATTCAAATGGCATGGGTGGCATGGGTGGCTTGTGCGTAAAGCGCTCGCCTCTCACCAAGGTGACCACGGTTCGAATCCTGGCTGCGGACCACATGTGAGTAGAGTTGTGCGTTGGTTCTCTCCTGTGCCACGAGGGTTTTTCTCCGGGCCCTCCGGTTTTCCTCCCTCCGGAAAAATCAAACACTTTCGATCTCAGGCTGTGCTCCGTGGTCAAATATGGGTCGATGCGGCTGGCAGCCATAGGCGCCTTTACGTGCCAGCGGCCCGACCACGTTGTAGCCGCGTCCTTCGCAATGTAGCATACCAGCTGCGAGTAAGGATGATTAGCCTCCCAAATTATTATTATTATTATTATTATTAAAAATCCATATTCTTATTGTTGTTATTTGTTATAAACAAATATAGACTGTACGACATCATTACCTTAAATAATAAAATTTAATATGGAACTCTCTGAAACTGCAATTGAACTAAAATAAAATCCGATATACATGTATATATCAAATTTACTGTTACAAAAATGGAATTTTGGGGAAATATTTCACTGACTAACATTCGTTTGGACGGATAACAAGCATTTGTCAAACTATGCATAGATCTATAAAATTGTTTGAAAACACCAAACCTTTAATCTAAAAAAAGGCAAGCAAATCTTTAGTCCATGTTTAAACATCCATTAGTTGGTTTAAATGTAATATTTAATTTCCCAACATATCATAGCTGGACTTAGGTTTGGTCAATGGAAAACTGGGATCTGTATACCTCCAAACCTAAAATCTTGCATAGCATTGCACAAAATATCAAACCCACTTCAAATATAATACACTGAACATGTATATAAAAGGAAACATTTCTCATCTTCCAAAACGATACCGATTTCAAAACTGCGTGTTCTAGAAATCTAGAAATCTTCTTTCCTGGAATGCTAAAAAGTTGTGGCTCTCTGCATGTCTACAAACAGCATCTCTGAATCTCAAAATCAGATCCTTTCATCAGCACATGTCCAATGGGACGGCATGTCTAAACTTCAGGTAACTTCAGGGTGTGGCTGTCTTTGTCTACGGTAGGGTGGGACTTGCAGCATCCTCCTTTCCCTCTCTTGAGAGGCTTGGTAGCTGGATGCTAACAGGGTGTGGTTGTCTCCATCTCCTAGCTAAATCTCTAAATCTCAATCACCAGATCCTTCCAACACCAGAGGCTGGGTTGGCCTTGGTATACTCATGTCTTCAATTCAATTTCAATTCAATTTATTCAATTTATTATTAACCATCATGATTAAAAACATGAACATCAACACCCCGTGTGTTAAAAACAGTTTAAAAGACAAGAACAAATCCACAACAATTTATCAGAACAGCTTACAATCACACTCAAACACAAAACACGCCTCTTTCTTGAGAGGGTGTGGTTTGCTCTGTCTTCCAGCTCATTCTCTAACTCTCAATCACCAGATCCTTCCATCAGCATAGTCCAGGTTGGCTTTGGCATACTCTTGTCTTTCTCGAGAGGCGTGTAAGCTGGATGCTAACAGGGTGTGGTTTGCTCTGTCTCCTAGCCCAATCTCTAACTCTCAACCACCAGATCCTTCCATCAGCATAGTCCAGGTTGGCTTTGGCATACTCTTGTCTTTCTCGAGAGGCGTGTAAGCTGGATGCTAACAGGGTGTGGTTTGCTCTGTCTCCTAGCCCAATCTCTAACTCTCAACCACCAGATCCTTCCATCAGCATAGTCCAGGTTGGCTTTGGCATACTCTTGTCTTTCTCGAGAGGCGAGTTAGCTGGATACTGACAGGGTGTGACTGAGTGGTTCGCTCTGTCTCCTAGCTGAATCTCTAACTCTCAATCACCAGATCCGTCCATCAGCATAGGCTGGGTTGGCCTTGGCGTACTCATGTCTCTCTTGAGAAGCTTGGTAGCTTGATGCTAACAGGGCACGGTGCTCTGCATTTTCCCTTGCCGCTTCTTGAGCCCTTGCCTCCAGATCAACTCTACAGGAGAATAAATAACATAGTTGAACCAAAAACAAGAGGACTGATTTCGAATCCTTTATCAGAAATTTTCTTAATCTTGTCTAAAGTTGGTGGTCTCCAAATTTCTTCATTCTTGGGCTCTAACAACACTTATGATCAAGTGTAATTGATGGACAAAGTATTGTGGAGAACAAAAAAATAGTTCAAACGAAAATGCATACTTATCCTGCTTATGTGCCATAACTTTTCAAATCTTAAGCATTCGCTACAATATAAACCTAAATCAGAGATATGCTGCAATCCTTCAGAAAGTCCATCAAATATAGCCATGCAGTTACTCACCTTGCTTTTGTAAGATCTTCTCCCTCTGAATCACTAGCTATGACGGACAGCTTGACCTGGGATATCACGTAGGGTTGGCTGAACATAAGAGCCTGAGGGTTGATGGAGGGAAAAAATGCACAACTTTCATTTCTTTTCAACCAGTAAACTGAAATCTTTTGATTACAGACTATAAATACAGGCTTGTATTTACTAAAGGACGATTCTGAGTTTGGTCATAAGCCCCGCTCCCTTCTTATTTGGGAAACAATCCAAGCACCCATGGGTGTCGCCAGGATTTATTTATTTTGTGGAGGGAAAACAGCCAAGAGAGAAATAACCAGCCGTGGAAAAATCGAAAGGAGAGGTGGTGCTGGACATCACTCGACGCTTCGTTCAAGACCGTGATACCTATAGGTCAGTGGTGTATAGCTGCGTTTTAAGCCCCTTTCAGCTGGTTTCGAGGGTTACATTATATGAATACAACAATGACCTTGCACCTTGTCTTTTTTTTCTCTCAAGGGGGGAGGAGGAGGAGCAAGCGCCTACTGTTGCCCCAGCCCATCCCTCGCGACACCCATGCTAGCTAGCACTGTACCTTCCAGCTGCGCATGGCATGCATTAATGCACCAATATCTGCCTTTTTGTCGGACGTTTGGTTGAGCAAGTCACATCTGCGATTGCTCAAACCATCACAGGTTGGGGTTTAACGTATCAGTCTATTTTACTACGGATTCAGATCACGAGTCAACAGTCTCATACTTTTCCTTCGTGGAAGAACTCCAGAGCCTTCTGAACTGAGGAGTCATCAGCCATCAACACCCAGGCTATCCCGTTAGGCTGCCTCACAATGAAATCCTACAGTAAAGAAATTGTAAAGAGAATAATAATTTTGGTACCTCGTGTTTGTTCAAAAACAGTTGCAAAATGTTGAGCCTCAATTCAAATACAGTGTCAATAAAAGATGTATTAAACTGGATGTCATCATGGTGTTGGTAGCGGTGGAGCTGGTGAGTGTGGGTGTGTCTTCTTGGGCGGGGGGGGGGGGGGGGAGGCTGTTAATGGAAGGGCATGTGTGAAGAAAAAAATAAGAAGTCAATACTGAAAGTCGATACTGACCTTCCCACACTCATCCTGACTAAACTTTTATTCCATTTTAGATCCATCTGCACAAACTCTTTATGTTGGACAATACCACCTCACCATCTGACAACATCTTACCCCACAAGTACACACAGAGGTTACCGACCAAGCACCTCCTCTCCCAACCTTCTCGAAATGTTGATGAGGCAACCAGTCTTCGATTCCAGATCGTTGTACATCTATCCAGCCAACCCCCCTCCCACCCGTACCCAGTCTGCTTACCATGTCAATTCTTCTCCTGCACCAACCCCTCCTCCTCCCCCCCCCCCCCACCCTCTAAAACAACTCCTGATGATGGAGACTTCCCTAAAGAGACATACAATCTCTGATTCCAGATCATCTTTCCAGACAGCCCAGTCACTTCATCATCTCAACCCCTCCCCTTCCCCACCCAGCTTGTTTCCCCCTCCCCCCCCACTCCTCAATTGACTCATGACACTTTGCATGATGTAGACCTTCTTGACGAGGTATGTGAGCCCTGATTCCAGATGGCTTTCCAGCTTGCCAATTGATACACCCTGACAGCCATCACTTCACCATCTCAACCCCTCCCCTTCCCCACCCCGCTTTCCTCGCCTCCTCATTCAACCCCTAACCCTTTACCTACCTTCATGATGCAGACTTCCTTGACAAGACAGTCAGCCTCTGATTCCAGATCACCTTCCAGCTTGCCAGTTGAAACACCCCAACAGCCATCACTTCACCATCTCAACCCCTCCCCTCCCTTCCCCACCCTACTTGTTTCTCCTGCCTCCTCAATGACCCCTAACCCTTAGTCTACCTTCATGATGCAGATTTCCTTGACAAGACAGTCAGCCTCTGACTCCAGATCACCCTCCAGCTTGCCGGCTGACACGCCCCCTGATAGTCCAGTCAAGTACACGGCTCTGGAGCGATGCTCCGACACCTGGCAAATAGCAATGCAAAAAATTACAAACAGGACATATGTAAATGATTCACAAGTTTCCCTTACATATTGATTAATTGATCAAAGATGCGAAGAAGTTTAATTATCACTGTTTTTCTTTCAAATATTGCAAATCTCACAGCTACTTGGTTTTCAATTTCCATTTTTTTTTTATAGAATTAGAAATTTTAAATGCAGAATCATTAGTGGTAATGTTCCTGTCAGAATGGCCAAACTGTTGATATTTTTTCCAAAAATCTTCTCTCGCCATTTCTTCCTAAATTTTGGAAAAGTTGTGTTGAGCATTAAAATTCTGCAAAACATACCAACCCGAAAATCACGACAAGTACTAATATTTGTAAAACTAAAACGAAACACTCTTGTTGCCCTCACAAACGAGAAATAGAAGTAATCTAAGAATTTCGATGCAATCTATGACAGAATTTCCTTGGCATTATAACGACTTTTGACTGAAGAGCTTCCCTCTGAAATGGAGGTAATTTGAGCTGTTGTGTTCCCCCCCCCTTCTTTCCATCTGATGAATGATGGATAACAGGGATCAAGTAAAGTTCTGGATTCTATTAATTTCAGATAATTACCTGAAGCCATGAGGGTAGCGAGGGGTCCTTTGGTAAGCCTAGAACCTGACACCACTCAACTGACGTCAAGCTGCACTGGCCACAATCCGAGTTGTTACATTCTGTTGGAAGAATCACATTGCTTTGATGAGGACTCAAGAGGTCATGTTCCAGGGAACAAGTTTCTCCGTGTACCAAATTATGTTGTCTGAATGTGTGGGTCAGGTGTTTCTGACACTGCTTCAAGTTATCAAAGCATTTTTAAGCAATCAGACACGTAATACAGGTGTAAATATAAAGATATTGAAATGTACCATAATAAACAACTTTGAAAATATGCCATTATTACAGCAGTCAAAACCAAGAATTAAACATACACCTTTAATAATTCATCATTACTTTATGCACAGCACACAAATCAGGACTAACAAAAAGATTTTTAATTCCATAATTAAACATTTGCCAAATGCCTAAACTTGAATCAAGCAATTCTTGGAACTCTGTGTTATCTCATTTTAAGTGAATTTTCAAGATTTCTCTTTCTCTTTATAATTGCACATGGTTTTTGTTTTCTTCACTTTCCATTCCTGCAGTATTTAATAGTGAGTTGCTTTTAGCTGCTTGAGAGACTTTCAACACGGCATCGGCTAAATCAAGCAGGTTTACTTTCAGCCAATCACTGCCTTTCATACCTGATGAAAGCGACCCTCTCAGCCAATCAGAAATCTCCAGTGAATGCTGCAGTGCCAGCCATGGTCGCTGTACCCTCACGTAGTCTGTCTTGACCGCCAGACTGTCCAGGGCTTGGCCTGTCTCCCCAGAGCCCCCCAGCCCTGTCAGGTTGATTGTCAGCCCCTGGGGGTGGCAGGGTAGGGGGCTTGTACCACACCGTTTGACACCCTCAGCCTCATCCATCCTGTAGCCTTTCAAATACATTTAAAAAATATACACCAAGTTTACTGGATTAGCTTGTTGGTTCAAAACGGCACCAAAATCAATTAAATCTACAGTATTCAAGATATAAAATGTCCTCACCCAATTTTTCAGCTACCAAGCTGAGTAATTCCTCCATTTCGCTTTCATCCACCTGGGAGTCCTGACTGCACAGATCAAGAACTCTGAGGCTTGTACAATCCATGGTGCACAGGGAGGCCAGTATTGTCTTGAGACTGGTCCCGCTGAAGGCGTTGTGTCCCAAGAGCAGTGAGTGAAGTCTGGGTGCCGTGCTGATCAACTTGGACACAGTTTCTGTGCAGCCGTCACGGATCTTAAGATCGGAAACAAAATCACAAACCACTGAAAAATTACAAACTAAAAGTTGCCTTAGCTCACTTTCCCTACCACTGCAAGCATGGCTGAGAAAGCCTTTAAAAAGTTTTCAAAGTAGACCAGTGAATGCTAGTATAGAAAAGAAAGAAAAGCAAAGATTGAATGAGCCAACAGATTGAATGAGCCAACAGAATGAGCCAAATTTAATTCAGGCGTTTCACAATGCAGTGCGCCACCAAGAGTTTGCCACTGAGAGTTCATTTTTCCCAGTGCATTGTGGGAGATAGTCGACAAATTCGCACCGCGGGACATTTGAAATTGTTCGTTTTTCCGGTCAGTAGTTACGTAAGCCTATGTTTAGGTATCTGTTTGCCCTTTTCTTTTCTTTTTATCAATATGGTGTTTTTGTAAGACGGCAGAACGTTATGCCCCAATCTATGACAAATTAGCTCAAGTTGTCTACTGACACTCATTCAAATGGGCCATGTTTTGTCGACCGTAAACTTGAAAAATGGACTCTCTGTGGCAAACTCTTGGTGGCACACTGCATTGTGAATCGCCCGAATTGACATCAATAGACTCCGTGCATAAGTACCCCCACAACCGCTTCAAATTAAGAGTTGGCAAGAAATTTCACAATTTTATAGGAGGAGCTTCATTGATTGGTCTCTTTACACTCCATCTTACCTGATTATTGGCTAAATTCAACTCTGCCAGAGGACACTCAGTGCCTCTCGCTGCAAAGGCCTCCATCAGGCTACCTGCTCCAGTATCCGTGATTCTATTGGCCGGCAGCTTGAGGGACCGAATGGCCAAGCCCTCTGTAACAGCAGCTGTGATTGGTGCAAGGTCTGAGTCTTGTAGTGCACAGCCAGCCAATGACAGTGACTCTATACTGCGTGATGAGCCTGATGGGTTTAATAACACCATTTAGTTTGAACTTCAGTTTGGTTGAATATTTTTTTTTTTTTTTAAATTATAAAATCTCTGAAGGTTATCACTGTATTGTTGTGTAGATAAGGAAATATTCATTCAACTTGATTTACTTTTGTTCTTTTTTTTTAAAGCTTGTGCAAAAGCTTGAAAAAAAGTTTGAACAAAAAACCCAGTAAACCAAGGGTTAATTTTTTTGTTTTAATCTATGATACTTGTTTTCTCAGACTGGTTCATACTTGTTTCCTTTACCCTAACAATTCCAGAGGCATTTGAGCTAGGACTTCAGGTTCCTTAACCTTCCAAAATCCTATGAGCTGGAATTAAGCATCAAGCCAAAATTAACCACCTACTAAAATCCCGTGAAATCCTCAAATTTTTGATTATTTTTGTATGCGGGGAAGGGGGGGGGGGGGAATATTACCGTTAATTTTTGTTATAAGACCACAACGTACCTGAGCCCAGAAGTTTCTCCAAAGCATCTGACTTGGACAACTTCAATCCATCGAGGCACAGATCGGCAAGACCCGACGGTCTAGTGCACAGTGCCCCCAAGCTTCCCACCTCCACTGGGGTCATCTTGACCCGGCGGAGGTCAAGGCTTTTGAGGTTACCCCAGGTCACTGTGGAGCCTTGTATAATGGACGGGAGACTGTTGGTGCTGAGGGATCCTAGGCGAAGGGTCTGTAATCCACTTGCATGATCACCTACAGTAATTAACATAATTAGGGAGGAAAATAGAGATTACCTAAATTTCTTAATTTCACATGGACGGTCTAAAAAGACAATTTATTTGCCAACTCCATGTGCATGTCTTCTTTTTTTCTTACTTCATTTAGATTGCATGGAGCATAGTGTATGGACATGGGTTTAAGAAACTTTAGATAAAACTTCACAGATCATAACAACTGCCGACTTTACCATAAAAACAGATAATTAGCAAGATTTCTAGCTTGATGACATTTTATGCAAAATGCAAACAAACATGCTAATAGCCAATCAACGGCTTATTTATTTTCAAAGAGTTATTAATAACTGTGATAAATGTTGTGCTCCACACTTACTTGCTCCAATGAGCGACATAAGGAAAGGAAGTGCGTCTGCTGTCACTGCACCGTTTCCGGTCAGATCCAGTTCAGACAGGTTTGGTAGTGATCCAGGCAGCTGATTGGCCAAGGCTGCGATGATGTCGTCGCTCAGTGAACAGTTGGCCACGCCCAGTGAGGTCAAGTTACTCCTGATAGCGCTGTCGAATAAAACATCCGTGCCTGAGGAAATCAGAGAAAAATCACTCAAAATGGGATCTTCAAACACCACAACCATCTAATCTTTTTTTCAGGATCAGAAACAGATTCAGTTTCAAACATAATAATGTTGTACCAAGAAACTGACTCGAACAGGATCTAGTTGATTTCATCGTTCAACCTGATACCCTATCCACCCTGAATCCTTCAAAATCCTCTTTGCCAAAGTGGAGGAATTTGGAGGGATTGAGGTTACAAGGCAAAAGTGATTTTGTAGGATGCACTTTACTTTGCAAGGTCTTGGGCCGGACCTTGTGTTGTTTTTGCTCAGCTATGCATAAATATAGGCTTGGATTATGCTTGAAATCCTCCGTACTGCTCCAGGATGTCACTGGCCAGCTTCAACAAATTGACAGTCACTGCTGCAGGATTTTGCAGGATTCAGGCAGTGGTCACCCCTCCATGGACCATATTCAAGAATGACTAAAGGAATTTGCGGGATATGCTATTTTCCATGAGGCCAATTGGAGGATTTTGCAGGATTGAGGCTACATCCTAGCAAAAAGGCCTAGGGAGTTAGGGTTAAAGATGATAAAAAAAAGTTTGATTTGACAAGTAGGAATCTGCAGTTGAAAACATCTGATTTCTCCATGAATAACTGACACAAAATCAATCCAATCCAACTGATATAATGGTATGTCCCACATAGGGCTGTCCGTTTTCAAATAATTTAGTATTCGATTACTCGCAACTGTGTTTGACCAAATATTCGGATATTCGTAACTGCCAGCTGCAACTGCGTGCCACGCCAGTCAAAAGTTGCATGCAGAGCGTGTAAGTTAAAATGTGCATGCGGCGATCAATATGGAGTGTTTTGCAGTAAGTATGTTAACTGTCAAAGTCTTTAACCTGCTAAAAGGATAGAAACAATGAACCACTGTCAACCAAAAAAAGTTACTGTCGACGAAAAAAATTAGCACATTACTGGACCAAGCCCAGTCTAATGTGGCTTTCTTAGCTGTAGGTAGCTTTCCAGCACTTGACTGGCTCATCACTCGTCACTCAAATTCTGATGGGAGGCAGGCTAGCTCTGGATAACAGACGCACGTACATTGGGGATAGCCTGACTGCTTATCAAGGACAAACCACTGCGCTCCCACCTGTTTTATTAGTATGTGCGAACATATTTATGGTCGTCAACTGATTAAATAGCCATTATCTTAGTAGGGGGCTCATGAATACGAACCCGGGAATCCCGGGTTCGCGAGAGCCACATTAGACTGGGCTTGGTCCAGTAATGCCTGACAATAAAACGCCGCAACTTTATGATTAAGCTAGCATCACAGTCATGTGTTTTCGAATATTCAAACCGGCAAACAGTTATTCGAATATTCGAATATTTGAATATTCCATATATTCGGGACGGCCCTCGTCCAAAATTATATTTTGTCAAACTGATTATTACTTGTGTACATACCGGTACTTGGTGTAGTTGGTTCCTGACTGGTAACCCCAGTGTCGTTGATATTGCAGACTACCATGGCAGGGTGTTGTACGCATGCTCTTAAGAGACTTGTTACTTCAGAGATATTTGACACCTGAGCCGTTAAAAAAAGGAACAGAAAAACATTAAAGGATTACAGAGATAGAAATAGGAAAATGGTACAAATGGCGTTGAAACAATAATAAACTAATGAATATGTCAAAACACATTTTTTACAGAACCGAACCAGCCAACCGATCCCGTTAGCTCAGTGGTCAAGTGGTAAGACATCTGCACTAGAAAGCAGGAGGTCGTGGGTTCGAGTCCCACATGAGTGATATTTTCCAACTTTCACTCGGGAGGTAACACACTGAGTATACAGTGTTTATAAGTCATTGAAGGACAAAACCATATTTGATCTACATCAACCCGACGAAAAATCTTATTAATGGAGTAGTTTCATTAATACCAAAAAAATTGGTTCCAATCTGAAAAGTTTTGCATATCCGCGGTCATGAAAAAAACTGATTTTTGGACAAAAAATCCAACTTCACGAAACCAAGTCAAATGTTCACACAAGGTGAGTAAATGGCAGAAATGGATCCCCAAGAGTTTTCAGCTCACTACAGTCAGGATCCGGGAAGAAAACAATCATTTCAGTTTTTTGACCAAAAATGGTTCCAATCTGAAAGTTTTCCATATCCGCGGTCATGAAAAATACTGATTTTTGGCCAAAAAATCCAACTTCACGCAAGTAAGCCAAAAGTTCACACAAGGCGAGTAGATAAAAGAAATGAGTCCCCAAGAGATTTCAGCTCACTACCGTCAGGATCTGGGAAGTAAACAAACATTTCATTTTTTTACCAAAAAGGTTCAAATCTGAAAAGTTTTCCATATCCGCGGTCATAAAAAATACTGATTTTTGGCTAAAAAGTGCAACTTCACGAAACTAAGCCAAATGTTAACACAAGGTGAGTAGATGCCAGGAATGAATACCCAAGATATTTCAGTTGACTACAGTCAGGATCCGGGAAGAAAACAAACATTTCAGTTTTTTACCAAAACTGGTCTCAATCTGAAAAGTTTTCCATATCAGCAGTCATCAAAAATACTGATTTTTGGCCAAAAAATCCAACTTCACAAAACTAAGCCAAATGTTCACACAAGGTGGGTAGATGCAAGAAATGAATCCCATAGAGATTTCAGCTCACTACAGTCAGGATCTGGGAAGAAACCAAACATTTCAGTTTTTACCAAAAATGGTTCAAATCTGAAAAGTTGTCCATATCCGTGGTCATGAAAAATACTGATTTTTGGCCAAAAAATCTAACTTCACGCAACTAAGCCAAAAGTTCACACAAGGTGAGTAGATACCAGAAATGAATCCCCAAGAGATTTCAGCTCACTACAGTCAGGATCTGGGAAGAAAACAAACAATTCAGTTTTTACCAAAACTGGTTCAAATCTGAAAAGTTTTCCATATCCAAGGTCATGAAAAATACTGATTTTTGGCCAAAAAATACAACTTCACGAAACCAAGTCAAATGTTCACAAAAGGTGAGTAGATGCCAGAAATGAACACCCAAGAGATTTCAGCTCACTACAGTCAGGATCCGGGAAGAAAACAAACATTTCAGTTTTTTGACCAAAAATGGTTCAAATCTGAAAAGTTTTCCATATCCGCGGTCATAAAAAATACTGTTTTTTGGCCAAAAAATCCAACTTCACGAAACCAAGTTAAATGTTCACAAAAGGTGAGTAGATGACAGAAATGGATCCCCAAGAGATATCAGCTCAATACAGTCGGGATCCGGGAAGAAAACAAACATTTCATTTTTATGACCAAAAATGGTTCAAATCTGACAAGTTTTCCATATCCGCGGTCATGAAAAATACTGATTTTTGGCCAAAAAATCCAACCTCACAAAACCAAGTCAAATGTTCACACAAGGTGAGTAAATGACAGAAATGGATCCCCAACAGATTTCAGCTCACTACAGTCAGGATCCGGGAAGAAAACAAACATTTCAGTTTTTTGACCAAAAATGGTTCAAATCTGAAAAGTTTTCCATATCCGCGGTCATAAAAAATACTGTTTTTTGGCCAAAAAATCCAACTTCACGAAACCAAGTTAAATGTTCACAAAAGGTGAGTAGATGACAGAAATGGATCCCCAAGAGATATCAGCTCAATACAGTCGGGATCCGGGAAGAAAACAAACATTTCATTTTTATGACCAAAAATGGTTCAAATCTGACAAGTTTTCCATATCCGCGGTCATGAAAAATACTGATTTTTGGCCAAAAAATCCAACCTCACAAAACCAAGTCAAATGTTCACACAAGGGAAGTAAATGACAGAAATGGATCCCCAACAGATTTCAGCTCACTACAGTCAGGAACCGGGAAGAAAAAAAACATTTCAGTTTTTTTACCAAAAATGGTTCAAATCTGAAAAGTTTTCCATATCCGCGGTCATGAAAAATACTGATTTTGGGCCAACAAATCCAACTTCAGGACACTAAGCCAAAAGTTCACACGAGGTGAGTAGATAAAAGAAATGAATCCCCAAGAGATTTCAGCTCACTAAAGTCAGGATCCGGGAAGAAAACAAACATTTCAGGTTTTTACCCAAAATGGTTCAAATCTGAAAAGTTTTCCATATCCGCGGTCATGAAACAAACAGATTTTGGGTAAAAAAATCCAACTTCACGAAACTAAGCCAAATGTTCACACAAGGTGAGTAGATGCCAGAAATGAATCCCCAAGAGATTTCAGCTCACTAAAGTCAGGATCCGGGAAGAAAACAAACATTTCAGGTTTTTACCCAGAATGGTTCAAATCTGAAAAGTTTTCCATATCCGCGGTCATGAAAAAAACAGATTTTGGGCAAAAAAATCCAACTTCACGAAACTAAGCAGAATGTTCACACAAGATGAGTAGATGCCAGAAATGAAACCCGAAGAGATTTCAGCTCACTAAAGTCAGGATCCGGGAAGAAAACAAACATTTCAGGTTTTTACCCAAAATGGTTCAAATCTGAAAAGTTTTCCATATCCGCGGTCATGAAAAAAAACGATTTTGGGCCAAAAAATCCAACTTCACGAAACTAAGCCAAATGTTCACACAAGGTGAGTAGATGCCACAAATGAATCCCCAAGAGATTTCAGCTAACTACAGTCAGGATCCGGGAAGAAAACAAACATTTCAGGTTTTTACCCAAAATGGTTCAAATCTGAAAAGTTTTCCATATCCGCGGTCATGAAAAAAACAGATTTTTGGCAAAAAAATCCAACTTCACGAAACTAAGCCAAATGTTCACACAAGGTGAGTAGATGCCAGGAATGAATCCCCAAGAGATTTCAGCTCACTACAGTCAGGATCCGGGAAGAAAACAAACATTTCAGGTTTTTACCCAAAATGGTTCAAATCTGAAAAGTTTTCCATATCCGCGGTCATGAAAAAACAGATTTTGGGTAAAAAAATCTAACTTCAATAAAACTAAGCCAAATGTTCACACAAGGTGAGTAGATGCAAGAAATGAATCCCCAAGAGATTTCAGCTCACTACAGTCAGGATCCGGGAAGAAAACAAACATTTCAGGTTTTTACCCAAAATGGTTCAAATCTGAAAAGTTTTCCATATCCGCGGTCATGAAAAAAACAGATTTTGGGCAAAAAAATCCAACTTCACGAAACTAAGCCAAATGTTCACACAAGGTGAGTAGATGCCAGAAATGAATCCCCAAGAGATTTCAGCTCACTAAAGTCAGGATCCGGGAAGAAAACAAACATTTCAGGTTTTTACCCAAAATGGTTCAAATCTGAAAAGTTTTCCATATCCGCGGTCGTGAGAAAAACAGATTTTGGGCCAAAAAATCCAACTTCACGAAACTAAGCCAAATGTTCACACAAGGTGAGTAGATGCCACAAATGAATCCCCAAGAGATTTCAGCTCACTAAAGTCAGGATCCGGGAAGAAAACAAACATTTCAGGTTTTTACCCAAAATGGTTCAAATCTGAAAAGTTTTCCATATCCGCGGTCATGAAAAAAACAGATTTTTGGCAAAAAAATCCAACTTCACGAAACTAAGCCAAATGTTCACACAAGGTGAGTAGATGCCAGAAATGAATCCCCAAGAGATTTCAGCTCACTACAGTCAGGATCCGGGAAGAAAACAAACATTTCAGGTTTTTACCCAAAATGGTTCAAATCTGAAAAGTTTTCCATATCCGCGGTCATGAAAAATACTGATTTTGGGTAAAAAAATCTAACTTCAATAAAACTAAGCCAAATGTTCACACAAGGTGAGTAGATGCCACAAATGAATCCCCAAGAGATTTCAGCTCACTAAAGTCAGGATCCGGGAAGCAAACAAACATTTCAGGTTTTTACCCAAAATGGTTCAAATCTGAAAAGTTTTCCATATCCGCGGTCATGAAAAAAACAGATTTTGGGCAAAAAAATCCAACTTCACGAAACTAAGCCAAATGTTCACACAAGGTGAGTAGATGCCAGAAATGAATCCCCAAGAGATTTCAGCTCACTAAAGTCAGGATCCGGGAAGAAAACAAACATTTCAGGTTTTTACCCAAAATGGTTCAAATCTGAAAAGTTTTCCATATCCGCGGTCGTGAGAAAAACAGATTTTGGGCCAAAAAATCCAACTTCACGAAACTAAGCCAAATGTTCACACAAGGTGAGTAGATGCCACAAATGAATCCCCAAGAGATTTCAGCTCACTAAAGTCAGGATCCGGGAAGAAAACAAACATTTCAGGTTTTTACCCAAAATGGTTCAAATCTGAAAAGTTTTCCATATCCGCGGTCATGAAAAAAACAGATTTTTGGCAAAAAAATCCAACTTCACGAAACTAAGCCAAATGTTCACACAAGGTGAGTAGATGCCAGAAATGAATCCCCAAGAGATTTCAGCTCACTACAGTCAGGATCCGGGAAGAAAACAAACATTTCAGGTTTTTACCCAAAATGGTTCAAATCTGAAAAGTTTTCCATATCCGCGGTCATGAAAAATACTGATTTTGGGTAAAAAAATCTAACTTCAATAAAACTAAGCCAAATGTTCACACAAGGTGAGTAGATGCCAGAAATGAATCCCCAAGAGATTTCAGCTCACTAAAGTCAGGATCCGGGAAGCAAACAAACATTTCAGGTTTTTACCCAAAATGGTTCAAATCTGAAAAGTCTTCCATATCCGCGGACATGAAAAAAACAGATTTTGGGCAAAAAAAATCCAACTTCACGAAACTAAGCCAAATGTTCACACAAGGTGAGTAGATGCCAGAAATGAATCCCCAAGAGATTTCAGCTCACTAAAGTCAGGATCCGGGGAGAAAACAAACATTTCAGGTTTTTACCCAAAATGGTTCAAATCTGCAAAGTTTTCCATATCCGCGGTCATGAAAAAAACAGATTTTGGGCAAAAAAATCCAACTTCACGAAACTAAGCCAAATGTTCACACAAGGTGAGTAGATGCCAGAAATGAATCCCCAAGAGATTTCAGCTCACTAAAGTCAGGATCCGGGAAGAAAACAAACATTTCAGGTTTTTACCCAAAATGGTTCAAATCTGCAAAGTTTTCCATATCCGCGGTCATGAAAAAAACAGATTTTGGGCAAAAAAATCCAACTTCACGAAACTAAGCCAAATGTTCACACAAGGTGAGTAGATGCCAGAAATGAATCCCCAAGAGATTTCAGCTCACTAAAGTCAGGATCCGGGAAGAAAACAAACATTTCAGGTTTTTACCCAAAATGGTTCAAATCTGCAAAGTTTTCCATATCCGCGGTCATGAAAAAAACAGATTTTGGGCAAAAAAATCCAACTTCACGAAACTAAGCCAAATGTTCACACAAGGTGAGTAGATGCCAGAAATGAATCCCCAAGAGATTTCAGCTCACTAAAGTCAGGATCCGGGAAGAAAACAAACATTTCAGGTTTTTACCCAAAATGGTTCAAATCTGAAAAGTTTTCCATATCCGCGGACATGAAAAAAACAGATTTTGGGCAAAAAAAATCCAACTTCACGAAACTAAGCCAAATGTTCACACAAGGTGAGTAGATGCCAGAAATGAATCCCCAAGAGATTTCAGCTCACTAAAGTCAGGATCCGGGAAGAAAACAAACATTTCAGGTTTTTACCCAAAATGGTTCAAATCTGAAAAGTTTTCCATATCCGCGGTCGTGAGAAAAACAGATTTTGGGCCAAAAAATCCAACTTCACGAAACTAAGCCAAATGTTCACACAAGGTGAGTAGATGCCACAAATGAATCCCCAAGAGATTTCAGCTCACTAAAGTCAGGATCCGGGAAGAAAACAAACATTTCAGGTTTTTACCCAAAATGGTTCAAATCTGAAAAGTTTTCCATATCCGCGGTCATGAAAAAAACAGATTTTTGGCAAAAAAATCCAACTTCACGAAACTAAGCCAAATGTTCACACAAGGTGAGTAGATGCCAGAAATGAATCCCCAAGAGATTTCAGCTCACTACAGTCAGGATCCGGGAAGAAAACAAACATTTCAGGTTTTTACCCAAAATGGTTCAAATCTGAAAAGTTTTCCATATCCGCGGTCATGAAAAAACAGATTTTGGGTAAAAAAATCTAACTTCAATAAAACTAAGCCAAATGTTCACACAAGGTGAGTAGATGCCAGAAATGAATCCCCAAGAGATTTCAGCTCACTAAAGTCAGGATCCGGGAAGCAAACAAACATTTCAGGTTTTTACCCAAAATGGTTCAAATCTGAAAAGTCTTCCATATCCGCGGACATGAAAAAAACAGATTTGGGGCAAAAAAATCCAACTTCACGAAACTAAGCCAAATGTTCACACAAAATGAGTAGATGCCAGAAATGAATCCCCAAGAGATTTCAGCTCACTAAAGTCAGGATCCGGGAAGAAAACAAACATTTCAGGTTTTTACCCAAAATGGTTCAAATCTGAAAAGTTTTCCATATCCGCGGTCATGGAAAAAACCGATTTTGGGCCAAAAAATCCAACTTCACGAAACTAAGCCAAATGTTCACACAAGGTGAGTAGATGCCAGAAATGAATCCCCAAGAGATTTCAGCTCACTAAAGTCAGGATCCGGGAAGAAAACAAACATTTCAGGTTTTTACCCAAAATGGTTCAAATCTGAAAAGTTTTCCATATCCGCGGTCATGAAAAAAAACGATTTTGGGCCAAAAAATCCAACTTCACGAAACTAAGCCAAATGTTCACATAAGGTGAGTAGATGCCAGAAATGAATCCCCAAGAGATTTCAGCTCACTAAAGTCAGGATCCGGGAAGAAAACAAACATTTCAGGTTTTAACCCAAAATGGTTCAAAACTAAAGTCAGGATCCGGGAAGAAAACAAACATTTCAGGTTTTTACCCAAAATGGTTCAAATCTGAAAAGTTTTCCATATCCGCGGTCATGAAAAAAACAGATTTTGGCAAAAAAATCCAACTTCACGAAACTAAGCCAAATGTTCACACAAGGTGAGTAGATGCCAGAAATGAATCCCCAAGAGATTTCAGCTCACTACAGTCAGGATCCGGGAAGAAAACAAACATTTCAGGTTTTTACCCAAAATGGTTCAAATCTGAAAAGTTTTCCATATCCGCGGTCATGAAAAAACAGATTTTGGGTAAAAAAATCCAACTTCAATAAAACTAAGCCAAATGTTCACACAAGGTGAGTAGATGCCAGAAATGAATCCCCAAGAGATTTCAGCTCACTAAAGTCAGGATCCGGGAAGAAAACAAACATTTCAGGTTTTTACCCAAAATGGTTCAAATCTGAAAAGTTTTCCATATCGGTGGTCATGAAAAAAACAGATTTTGGGCCAAAAAATCCAACTTCACGAAACTAAGCCAAATGTTCACACAAGGTGAGTAGATGCCAGAAATGAATCCCCAAGAGATTTCAGCTCACTAAAGTCAGGATCCGGGAAGAAAACAAACATTTCAGGTTTTTACCCAAAATGGTTCAAATCTGAAAAGTTTTCCATATCCGCGGTCATGAAAAAAACAGATTTTTGGCAAAAAAATCCAACTTCACGAAACTAAGCCAAATGTTCACACAAGGTGAGTAGATGCCAGAAATGAATCCCCAAGAGATTTCAGCTCACTACAGTCAGGATCCGGGAAGAAAACAAACATTTCAGGTTTTTACCCAAAATGGTTCAAATCTGAAAAGTTTTCCATATCCGCGGTCATGAAAAAACAGATTTTGGGTAAAAAAATCCAACTTCAATAAAACTAAGCCAAATGTTCACACAAGGTGAGTAGATGCCAGAAATGAATCCCCAAGAGATTTCAGCTCACTAAAGTCAGGATCCGGGAAGAAAACAAACATTTCAGGTTTTTACCCAAAATGGTTCAAATCTGAAAAGTCTTCCATATCCGCGGTCATGAAAAAAACAGATTTTGGGCAAAAAAATCCAACTTCACGAAACTAAGCCAAATGTTCACACAAGGTGAGTAGATGCCAGAAATGAATCCCCAAGAGATTTCAGCTCACTAAAGTCAGGATCCGGGGAGAAAACAAACATTTCAGGTTTTTACCCAAAATGGTTCAAATCTGAAAAGTTTTCCATATCCGCGGTCATGAAAAAAACAGATTTTGGGCAAAAAAATCCAACTTCACGAAACTAAGCCAAATGTTCACACAAGGTGAGTAGATGCCAGAAATGAATCCCCAAGAGATTTCAGCTCACTAAAGTCAGGATCCAGGAAGAAAACAAACATTTCAGGTTTTTACCCAAAATGGTTCAAATCTGCAAAGTTTTCCATATCCGCGGTCATGAAAAAAACGATTTTGGGCAAAAAAATCCAACTTCACGAAACTAAGCCAAATGTTCACACAAGGTGAGTAGATGCCAGAAATGAATCCCCAAGAGATTTCAGCTCACTAAAGTCAGGATCCGGGAAGAAAACAAACATTTCAGGTTTTTACCCAAAATGGTTCAAATCTGCAAAGTTTTCCATATCCGCGGTCATGAAAAAAACAGATTTTGGGCAAAAAAATCCAACTTCACGAAACTAAGCCAAATGTTCACACAAGGTGAGTAGATGCCAGAAATGAATCCCCAAGAGATTTCAGCTCACTAAAGTCAGGATCCGGGAAGAAAACAAACATTTCAGGTTTTTACCCAAAATGGTTCAAATCTGAAAAGTTTTCCATATCCGCGGTCATGAAAAAAACAGATTTTGGGCAAAAAAATCCAACTTCACGAAACTAAGCCAAATGTTCACACAAGGTGAGTAGATGCCAGAAATGAATTCCCAAGAGATTTCAGCTCACTAAAGTCAGGATCCGGGAAGAAAACAAACATTTCAGGTTTTTACCCAAAATGGTTCAAATCTGAAAAGTTTTCCATATCCGCGGTCGTGAGAAAAAACAGATTTTGGGCCAAAAAATCCAACTTCACGAAACTAAGCCAAATGTTCACACAAGGTGAGTAGATGCCACAAATGAATCCCCAAGAGATTTCAGCTCACTAAAGTCAGGATCCGGGAAGAAAACAAACATTTCAGGTTTTTACCCAAAATGGTTCAAATCTGAAAAGTTTTCCATATCCGCGGTCATGAAAAAAACAGATTTTTGGCAAAAAAATCCAACTTCACGAAACTAAGCCAAATGTTCACACAAGGTGAGTAGATGCCAGAAATGAATCCCCAAGAGATTTCAGCTCACTACAGTCAGGATCCGGGAAGAAAACAAACATTTCAGGTTTTTACCCAAAATGGTTCAAATCTGAAAAGTTTTCCATATCCGCGGTCATGAAAAAACAGATTTTGGGTAAAAAAATCCAACTTCAATAAAACTAAGCCAAATGTTCACACAAGGTGAGTAGATGCCAGAAATGAATCCCCAAGAGATTTCAGCTCACTAAAGTCAGGATCCGGGAAGAAAACAAACATTTCAGGTTTTTAACCAAAATGGTTCAAATCTGAAAAGTTTTCCATATCCGCGGTCATGAAAAAAACAGATTTGGGGCAAAAAAATCCAACTTCACGAAACTAAGCCAAATGTTCACACAAAATGAGTAGATGCCAGAAATGAATCCCCAAGAGATTTCAGCTCACTAAAGTCAGGATCCGGGAAGAAAACAAACATTTCAGGTTTTTACCCAAAATGGTTCAAATCTGAAAAGTTTTCCATATCGGCGGTCATGGAAAAAAACCGATTTTGGGCCAAAAAATCCAACTTCACGAAACTAAGCCAAATGTTCACACAAGGTGAGTAGATGCCAGAAATGAATCCCCAAGAGATTTCAGCTCACTAAAGTCAGGATCCGGGAAGAAAACAAACATTTCAGGTTTTTACCCAAAATGGTTCAAATCTGAAAAGTTTTCCATATCCGCGGTCATGAAAAAAAACGATTTTGGGCCAAAAAATCCAACTTCACGAAACTAAGCCAAATGTTCACACAAGGTGAGTAGATGCCAGAAATGAATCCCCAAGAGATTTCAGCTCACTAAAGTCAGGATCCGGGAAGAAAACAAACATTTCAGGTTTTAACCCAAAATGGTTCAAAACTAAAGTCAGGATCCGGGAAGAAAACAAACATTTCAGGTTTTTACCCAAAATGGTTCAAATCTGAAAAGTTTTCCATATCCGCGGTCATGAAAAAAACAGATTTTTGGCAAAAAAATCCAACTTCACGAAACTAAGCCAAATGTTCACACAAGGTGAGTAGATGCCAGAAATGAATCCCCAAGAGATTTCAGCTCACTACAGTCAGGATCCGGGAAGAAAACAAACATTTCAGGTTTTTACCCAAAATGGTTCAAATCTGAAAAGTTTTCCATATCCGCGGTCATGAAAAAACAGATTTTGGGTAAAAAAATCCAACTTCAATAAAACTAAGCCAAATGTTCACACAAGGTGAGTAGATGCCAGAAATGAATCCCCAAGAGATTTCAGCTCACTAAAGTCAGGATCCGGGAAGAAAACAAACATTTCAGGTTTTTACCCAAAATGGTTCAAATCTGAAAAGTTTTCCATATCGGTGGTCATGGAAAAAAACAGATTTTGGGCCAAAAAATCCAACTTCACGAAACTAAGCCAAATGTTCACACAAGGTGAGTAGATGCCAGAAATGAATCCCCAAGAGATTTCAGCTCACTAAAGTCAGGATCCGGGAAGAAAACAAACATTTCAGGTTTTTAACCAAAATGGTTCAAATCTGAAAAGTTTTCCATATCCGCAGTCATGAAAAAAAACGATTTTGGGCCAAAAAATCCAACTTCACGAAACTAAGCCAAATGTTCACACAAGGTGAGTAGATGCCAGAAATGAATCCCCAAGAGATTTCAGCTCACTAAAGTCAGGATCCGGGAAGAAAACAAACATTTCAGGTTTTAACCCAAAATGGTTCAAATCTGAAAAGTTTTCCATATCCGCGGTCATGAAAAAAACAGATTTTGGGCCAAAAAATCCAACTTCACGAAACTAAGCCAAATGTTCACACAAGGTGAGTAGATGCCAGAAATGAATCCCCAAGAGATTTCAGCTCACTAAAGTCAGGATCCGGGAAGAAAACAAACATTTCAGGTTTTTACCCAAAATGGTTCAAATCTGAAAAGTTTTCCATATCCGCGGTCATGAAAAAAACAGATTTTGGGCAAAAAAATCCAACTTCACGAAACTAAGCCAAATGTTCACACAAAATGAGTAGATGCCAGAAATGAATCCCCAAGAGATTTCAGCTCACTAAAGTCAGGATCCGGGAAGAAAACAAACATTTCAGGTTTTTACCCAAAATGGTTCAAATCTGAAAAGTTTTCCATATCCGCGGTCATGAAAAAAACAGATTTTGGGCCAAAAAATCCAACTTCACGAAACTAAGCCAAATGTTCACACAAGGTGAGTAGATGCCAGAAATGAATCCCCAAGAGATTTCAGCTCACTAAAGTCAGGATCCGGGAAGAAAACAAACATTTCAGGTTTTTACCCAAAATGGTTCAAATCTGAAAAGTTTTCCATATCCGCGGTCATGAAAAAAAACGATTTTGGGCCAAAAAATCCAACTTCACGAAACTAAGCCAAATGTTCACACAAGGTGAGTAGATGCCAGAAATGAATCCCCAAGAGATTTCAGCTCACTAAAGTCAGGATCCGGGAAGAAAACAAACATTTCAGGTTTTAACCCAAAATGGTTCAAATCTGAAAAGTTTTCCATATCCGCGGTCATGAAAAAAACAGATTTTGGGCAAAAAAAACCAACTTCAAGAAACTAAGCCAATGTTCACACAAGGTGAGTAGATGCCAGAAATGAATCCCCAAGAGATTTCAGCTCACTACAGTCAGGATCCGGGAAGAAAACAAACATTTCAGGTTTTTACCCAAAATGGTTCAAATCTGAAAAGTTTTCCATATCCGCGGTCATGAAAAAAAACGATTTTGGGCCAAAAAATCCAACTTCACGAAACTAAGCCAAATGTTCACACAAGGTGAGTAGATGCCAGAAATGAATCCCCAAGAGATTTCAGCTCACTAAAGTCAGGATCCGGGAAGAAAACAAACATTTCAGGTTTTAACCCAAAATGGTTCAAATCTGAAAAGTTTTCCATATCCGCGGTCATGAAAAAAACAGATTTTGGGCAAAAAAATCCAACTTCACGAAACTAAGCCAAATGTTCACACAAGGTGAGTAGATGCCAGAAATGAATCCCCAAGAGATTTCAGCTCACTACAGTCAGGATCCGGGAAGAAAACAAACATTTCAGGTTTTTACCCAAAATGGTTCAAATCTGAAAAGTTTTCCATATCCGCGGTCATGAAAAAAACAGATTTTGGGCAAAAAAATCCAACTTCACGAAACTAAGCCAAATGTTCACACAAGGTGAGTAGATGCCAGAAATGAATCCCCAAGAGATTTCAGCTCACTAAAGTCAGGATCCGGGAAGAAAACAAACATTTCAGGTTTTTACCCAAAATGGTTCAAATCTGAAAAGTTTTCCATATCCGCGGTCATGAAAAAAACAGATTTTGGGCAAAAAAATCCAACTTCACGAAACTAAGCCAAATGTTCACACAAGGTGAGTAGATGCCAGAAATGAATCCCCAAGAGATTTCAGCTCACTAAAGTCAGGATCCGGGGAGAAAACAAACATTTCAGGTTTTTACCCAAAATGGTTCAAATCTGAAAAGTTTTCCATATCCGCGGTCATGAAAAAAACAGATTTTGGGCAAAAAAATCCAACTTCACGAAACTAAGCCAAATGTTCACACAAGGTGAGTAGATGCCAGAAATGAATCCCCAAGAGATTTCAGCTCACTAAAGTCAGGATCCGGGAAGAAAACAAACATTTCAGGTTTTTACCCAAAATGGTTCAAATCTGAAAAGTTTTCCATATCCGCGGTCATGAAAAAAACAGATTTTGGGCAAAAAAATCCAACTTCACGAAACTAAGCCAAATGTTCACACAAGGTGAGTAGATGCCAGAAATGAATCCCCAAGAGATTTCAGCTCACTAAAGTCAGGATCCGGGAAGAAAACAAACATTTCAGGTTTTTACCCAAAATGGTTCAAATCTGAAAAGTTTTCCATATCCGCGGTCATGAAAAAAACAGATTTTGGGCAAAAAAAATCCAACTTCACGAAACTAAGCCAAATGTTCACACAAGGTGAGTAGATGCCAGAAATGAATCCCCAAGAGATTTCAGCTCACTAAAGTCAGGATCCGGGAAGAAAACAAACATTTCAGGTTTTTACCCAAAATGGTTCAAATCTGAAAAGTTTTCCATATCCGCGGTCATGAAAAAAACAGATTTTGGGCCAAAAAATCCAACTTCACGAAACTAAGCCAAATGTTCACACAAGGTGAGTAGATGCCAGAAATGAATCCCCAAGAGATTTCAGCTCACTAAAGTCAGGATCCGGGAAGAAAACAAACATTTCAGGTTTTTACCCAAAATGGTTCAAATCTGAAAAGTTTTCCATATCCGCGGTCATGAAAAAAACAGATTTTTGGCAAAAAAATCCAACTTCACGAAACTAAGCCAAATGTTCACACAAGGTGAGTAGATGCCAGAAATGAATCCCCAAGAGATTTCAGCTCACTAAAGTCAGGATCCGGGAAGAAAACAAACATTTCAGGTTTTTACCCAAAATGGTTCAAATCTGAAAAGTTTTCCATATCCGCGGTCATGAAAAAACAGATTTTGGGTAAAAAAATCCAACTTCAATAAAACTAAGCCAAATGTTCACACAAGGTGAGTAGATGCCAGAAATGAATCCCCAAGAGATTTCAGCTCACTAAAGTCAGGATCCGGGAAGAAAACAAACATTTCAGGTTTTTACCCAAAATGGTTCAAATCTGAAAAGTTTTCCATATCCGCGGTCATGGAAAAAACAGATTTTGGGCCAAAAAATCCAACTTCACGAAACTAAGCCAAATGTTCACACAAGGTGAGTAGATGCCAGAAATGAATCCCCAAGAGATTTCAGCTCACTAAAGTCAGGATCCGGGAAGAAAACAAACATTTCAGGTTTTTAACCAAAATGGTTCAAATCTGAAAAGTTTTCCATATCCGCGGTCATGAAAAAAAACGATTTTGGGCCAAAAAATCCAACTTCACGAAACTAAGCCAAATGTTCACACAAGGTGAGTAGATGCCAGAAATGAATCCCCAAGAGATTTCAGCTCACTAAAGTCAGGATCCGGGAAGAAAACAAACATTTCAGGTTTTTACCCAAAATGGTTCAAATCTGAAAAGTTTTCCATATCCGCGGTCATGAAAAAAAACGATTTTGGGCCAAAAAATCCAACTTCACGAAACTAAGCCAAATGTTCACACAAGGTGAGTAGATGCCAGAAATGAATCCCCAAGAGATTTCAGCTCACTAAAGTCAGGATCCGGGAAGAAAACAAACATTTCAGGTTTTAACCCAAAATGGTTCAAATCTGAAAAGTTTTCCATATCCGCGGTCATGAAAAAAACAGATTTTGGGCAAAAAAAACCAACTTCAAGAAACTAAGCCAAATGTTCACACAAGGTGAGTAGATGCCAGAAATGAATCCCAAGAGATTTCAGCTCACTACAGTCAGGATCCGGGAAGAAAACAAACATTTCAGGTTTTTACCCAAAATGGTTCAAATCTGAAAAGTTTTCCATATCCGCGGTCATGAAAAAAAACGATTTTGGGCCAAAAAATCCAACTTCACGAAACTAAGCCAAATGTTCACACAAGGTGAGTAGATGCCAGAAATGAATCCCCAAGAGATTTCAGCTCACTAAAGTCAGGATCCGGGAAGAAAACAAACATTTCAGGTTTTAACCCAAAATGGTTCAAATCTGAAAAGTTTTCCATATCCGCGGTCATGAAAAAAACAGATTTTGGGCAAAAAAAAACCAACTTCAACGAAACTAAGCCAAATGTTCACACAAGGTGAGTAGATGCCAGAAATGAATCCCCAAGAGATTTCAGCTCACTACAGTCAGGATCCGGGAAGAAAACAAACATTTCAGGTTTTTACCCAAAATGGTTCAAATCTGAAAAGTTTTCCATATCCGCGGTCATGAAAAAAACAGATTTTGGGCAAAAAAATCCAACTTCACGAAACTAAGCCAAATGTTCACACAAGGTGAGTAGATGCCAGAAATGAATCCCCAAGAGATTTCAGCTCACTAAAGTCAGGATCCGGGAAGAAAACAAACATTTCAGGTTTTTACCCAAAATGGTTCAAATCTGAAAAGTTTTCCATATCCGCGGTCATGAAAAAAACAGATTTTGGGCAAAAAAATCCAACTTCACGAAACTAAGCCAAATGTTCACACAAGGTGAGTAGATGCCAGAAATGAATCCCCAAGAGATTTCAGCTCACTAAAGTCAGGATCCGGGAAGAAAACAAACATTTCAGGTTTTTACCCAAAATGGTTCAAATCTGAAAAGTTTTCCATATCCGCGGTCATGAAAAAAACAGATTTTGGGCAAAAAAATCCAACTTCACGAAACTAAGCCAAATGTTCACACAAGGTGAGTAGATGCCAGAAATGAATCCCCAAGAGATTTCAGCTCACTAAAGTCAGGATCCGGGAAGAAAACAAACATTTCAGGTTTTTACCCAAAATGGTTCAAATCTGAAAAGTTTTCCATATCCGCGGTCATGAAAAAAACAGATTTTGGGCAAAAAAATCCAACTTCACGAAACTAAGCCAAATGTTCACACAAGGTGAGTAGATGCCAGAAATGAATCCCCAAGAGATTTCAGCTCACTAAAGTCAGGATCCGGGAAGAAAACAAACATTTCAGGTTTTTACCCAAAATGGTTCAAATCTGAAAAGTTTTCCATATCCGCGGTCATGAAAAAAACAGATTTTGGGCAAAAAAATCCAACTTCACGAAACTAAGCCAAATGTTCACACAAGGTGAGTAGATGCCAGAAATGAATCCCCAAGAGATTTCAGCTCACTAAAGTCAGGATCCGGGAAGAAAACAAACATTTCAGGTTTTTACCCAAAATGGTTCAAATCTGAAAAGTTTTCCATATCCGCGGTCATGAAAAAAACAGATTTTGGGCCAAAAAATCCAACTTCACGAAACTAAGCCAAATGTTCACACAAGGTGAGTAGATGCCAGAAATGAATCCCCAAGAGATTTCAGCTCACTAAAGTCAGGATCCGGGAAGAAAACAAACATTTCAGGTTTTTACCCAAAATGGTTCAAATCTGAAAAGTTTTCCATATCCGCGGTCATGAAAAAAACAGATTTTGGCAAAAAAATCCAACTTCACGAAACTAAGCCAAATGTTCACACAAGGTGAGTAGATGCCAGAAATGAATCCCCAAGAGATTTCAGCTCACTAAAGTCAGGATCCGGGAAGAAAACAAACATTTCAGGTTTTTACCCAAAATGGTTCAAATCTGAAAAGTTTTCCATATCCGCGGTCATGAAAAAACAGATTTTGGGCAAAAAAATCCAACTTCACGAAACTAAGCCAAATGTTCACACAAGGTGAGTAGATGCCAGAAATGAATCCCCAAGAGATTTCAGCTCACTAAAGTCAGGATCCGGGAAGAAAACAAACATTTCAGGTTTTTACCCAAAATGGTTCAAATCTGAAAAGTTTTCCATATCCGCGGTCATGAAAAAAACAGATTTTGGGCCAAAAAATCCAACTTCACGAAACTAAGCCAAATGTTCACACAAGGTGAGTAGATGCCAGAAATGAATCCCCAAGAGATTTCAGCTCACTAAAGTCAGGATCCGGGAAGAAAACAAACATTTCAGGTTTTTAACCAAAATGGTTCAAATCTGAAAAGTTTTCCATATCCGCGGTCATGAAAAAAACAGATTTTGGGCCAAAAAATCCAACTTCACGAAACTAAGCCAAATGTTCACACAAGGTGAGTAGATGCCAGAAATGAATCCCCAAGAGATTTCAGCTCACTAAAGTCAGGATCCGGGAAGAAAACAAACATTTCAGGTTTTTACCCAAAATGGTTCAAATCTGAAAAGTTTTCCATATCCGCGGTCATGAAAAAAACAGATTTTGGGCAAAAAAATCCAACTTCACGAAACTAAGCCAAATGTTCACACAAGGTGAGTAGATGCCAGAAATGAATCCCCAAGAGATTTCAGCTCACTAAAGTCAGGATCCGGGAAGAAAACAAACATTTCAGGTTTTTACCCAAAATGGTTCAAATCTGAAAAGTTTTCCATATCCGCGGTCATGAAAAAAACAGATTTTGGGCAAAAAAATCCAACTTCACGAAACTAAGCCAAATGTTCACACAAAATGAGTAGATGCCAGAAATGAATCCCCAAGAGATTTCAGCTCACTAAAGTCAGGATCCGGGAAGAAAACAAACATTTCAGGTTTTTACCCAAAATGGTTCAAATCTGAAAAGTTTTCCATATCGCGGTCATGAAAAAACAGATTTTGGGCCAAAAAATCCAACTTCACGAAACTAAGCCAAATGTTCACACAAGGTGAGTAGATGCCAGAAATGAATCCCCAAGAGATTTCAGCTCACTAAAGTCAGGATCCGGGAAGAAAACAAACATTTCAGGTTTTTACCCAAAATGGTTCAAATCTGAAAAGTTTTCCATATCCGCGGTCATGAAAAAAAACGATTTTGGGCCAAAAAATCCAACTTCACGAAACTAAGCCAAATGTTCACACAAGGTGAGTAGATGCCAGAAATGAATCCCCAAGAGATTTCAGCTCACTAAAGTCAGGATCCGGGAAGAAAACAAACATTTCAGGTTTTAACCCAAAATGGTTCAAAACTAAAGTCAGGATCCGGGAAGAAAACAAACATTTCAGGTTTTTACCCAAAATGGTTCAAATCTGAAAAGTTTTCCATATCCGCGGTCATGAAAAAAAACAGATTTTGGCAAAAAAATCCAACTTCACGAAACTAAGCCAAATGTTCACACAAGGTGAGTAGATGCCAGAAATGAATCCCCAAGAGATTTCAGCTCACTACAGTCAGGATCCGGGAAGAAAACAAACATTTCAGGTTTTTACCCAAAATGGTTCAAATCTGAAAAGTTTTCCATATCCGCGGTCATGAAAAAACAGATTTTGGGCAAAAAAATCCAACTTCACGAAACTAAGCCAAATGTTCACACAAGGTGAGTAGATGCCAGAAATGAATCCCCAAGAGATTTCAGCTCACTAAAGTCAGGATCCGGGAAGAAAACAAACATTTCAGGTTTTTACCCAAAATGGTTCAAATCTGAAAAGTTTTCCATATCCGCGGTCATGAAAAAAACAGATTTTGGGCCAAAAAATCCAACTTCACGAAACTAAGCCAAATGTTCACACAAGGTGAGTAGATGCCAGAAATGAATCCCCAAGAGATTTCAGCTCACTAAAGTCAGGATCCGGGAAGAAAACAAACATTTCAGGTTTTTAACCAAAATGGTTCAAATCTGAAAAGTTTTCCATATCCGCGGTCATGAAAAAAAACGATTTTGGGCCAAAAAATCCAACTTCACGAAACTAAGCCAAATGTTCACACAAGGTGAGTAGATGCCAGAAATGAATCCCCAAGAGATTTCAGCTCACTAAAGTCAGGATCCGGGAAGAAAACAAACATTTCAGGTTTTACCCAAAATGGTTCAAATCTGAAAAGTTTTCCATATCCGCGGTCATGAAAAAAACAGATTTTGGGCCAAAAAATCCAACTTCACGAAACTAAGCCAAATGTTCACACAAGGTGAGTAGATGCCAGAAATGAATCCCCAAGAGATTTCAGCTCACTAAAGTCAGGATCCGGGAAGAAAACAAACATTTCAGGTTTTTACCCAAAATGGTTCAAATCTGAAAAGTTTTCCATATCCGCGGTCATGAAAAAAACAGATTTTGGGCAAAAAAATCCAACTTCACGAAACTAAGCCAAATGTTCACACAAGGTGAGTAGATGCCAGAAATGAATCCCCAAGAGATTTCAGCTCACTAAAGTCAGGATCCGGGAAGAAAACAAACATTTCAGGTTTTTACCCAAAATGGTTCAAATCTGAAAAGTTTTCCATATCCGCGGTCATGAAAAAAACAGATTTTGGGCCAAAAAATCCAACTTCACGAAACTAAGCCAAATGTTCACACAAGGTGAGTAGATGCCAGAAATGAATCCCCAAGAGATTTCAGCTCACTAAAGTCAGGATCCGGGAAGAAAACAAACATTTCAGGTTTTTACCCAAAATGGTTCAAATCTGAAAAGTTTTCCATATCCGCGGTCATGAAAAAAAACGATTTTGGGCCAAAAAATCCAACTTCACGAAACTAAGCCAAATGTTCACACAAGGTGAGTAGATGCCAGAAATGAATCCCCAAGAGATTTCAGCTCACTAAAGTCAGGATCCGGGAAGAAAACAAACATTTCAGGTTTTTACCCAAAATGGTTCAAATCTGAAAAGTTTTCCATATCCGCGGTCATGAAAAAAACAGATTTTGGGCAAAAAAATCCAACTTCACGAAACTAAGCCAAATGTTCACACAAGGTGAGTAGATGCCAGAAATGAATCCCCAAGAGATTTCAGCTCACTACAGTCAGGATCCGGGAAGAAAACAAACATTTCAGGTTTTTACCCAAAATGGTTCAAATCTGAAAAGTTTTCCATATCCGCGGTCATGAAAAAAAACAGATTTTGGGCCAAAAAATCCAACTTCACGAAACTAAGCCAAATGTTCACACAAGGTGAGTAGATGCCAGAAATGAATCCCCAAGAGATTTCAGCTCACTAAAGTCAGGATCCGGGAAGAAAACAAACATTTCAGGTTTTTACCCAAAATGGTTCAAATCTGAAAAGTTTTCCATATCCGCGGTCATGAAAAAAAACAGATTTTGGGCCAAAAAATCCAACTTCACGAAACTAAGCCAAATGTTCACACAAGGTGAGTAGATGCCAGAAATGAATCCCCAAGAGATTTCAGCTCACTAAAGTCAGGATCCGGGAAGAAAACAAACATTTCAGGTTTTACCCAAAATGGTTCAAATCTGAAAAGTTTTCCATATCCGCGGTCATGAAAAAAACAGATTTTGGGCAAAAAAATCCAACTTCACGAAACTAAGCCAAATGTTCACACAAGGTGAGTAGATGCCAGAAATGAATCCCCAAGAGATTTCAGCTCACTAAAGTCAGGATCCGGGAAGAAAACAAACATTTCAGGTTTTTACCCAAAATGGTTCAAATCTGAAAAGTTTTCCATATCCGCGGTCATGAAAAAAAACAGATTTTGGGCCAAAAAATCCAACTTCACGAAACTAAGCCAAATGTTCACACAAGGTGAGTAGATGCCAGAAATGAATCCCCAAGAGATTTCAGCTCACTAAAGTCAGGATCCGGGAAGAAAACAAACATTTCAGGTTTTTACCCAAAATGGTTCAAATCTGAAAAGTTTTCCATATCCGCGGTCATGAAAAAAACAGATTTTGGGCAAAAAAATCCAACTTCACGAAACTAAGCCAAATGTTCACACAAGGTGAGTAGATGCCAGAAATGAATCCCCAAGAGATTTCAGCTCACTAAAGTCAGGATCCGGGAAGAAAACAAACATTTCAGGTTTTTACCCAAAATGGTTCAAATCTGAAAAGTTTTCCATATCCGCGGTCATGAAAAAAACAGATTTTGGGCAAAAAAATCCAACTTCACGAAACTAAGCCAAATGTTCACACAAGGTGAGTAGATGCCAGAAATGAATCCCCAAGAGATTTCAGCTCACTAAAGTCAGGATCCGGGAAGAAAACAAACATTTCAGGTTTTTACCCAAAATGGTTCAAATCTGAAAAGTTTTCCATATCCGCGGTCATGAAAAAACAGATTTTGGGCAAAAAAATCCAACTTCACGAAACTAAGCCAAATGTTCACACAAGGTGAGTAGATGCCAGAAATGAATCCCCAAGAGATTTCAGCTCACTAAAGTCAGGATCCGGGAAGAAAACAAACATTTCAGGTTTTTACCCAAAATGGTTCAAATCTGAAAAGTTTTCCATATCCGCGGTCATGAAAAAAACAGATTTTGGGCAAAAAAATCCAACTTCACGAAACTAAGCCAAATGTTCACACAAGGTGAGTAGATGCCAGAAATGAATCCCCAAGAGATTTCAGCTCACTAAAGTCAGGATCCGGGAAGAAAACAAACATTTCAGGTTTTTACCCAAAATGGTTCAAATCTGAAAAGTTTTCCATATCCGCGGTCATGAAAAAAACAGATTTTGGGCAAAAAAATCCAACTTCACGAAACTAAGCCAAATGTTCACACAAGGTGAGTAGATGCCAGAAATGAATCCCCAAGAGATTTCAGCTCACTAAAGTCAGGATCCGGGAAGAAAACAAACATTTCAGGTTTTTACCCAAAATGGTTCAAATCTGAAAAGTTTTCCATATCCGCGGTCATGAAAAAAACAGATTTTGGGCAAAAAAATCCAACTTCACGAAACTAAGCCAAATGTTCACACAAGGTGAGTAGATGCCAGAAATGAATCCCCAAGAGATTTCAGCTCACTAAAGTCAGGATCCGGGAAGAAAACAAACATTTCAGGTTTTTACCCAAAATGGTTCAAATCTGAAAAGTTTTCCATATCCGCGGTCATGAAAAAAACAGATTTTGGGCCAAAAAATCCAACTTCACGAAACTAAGCCAAATGTTCACACAAGGTGAGTAGATGCCAGAAATGAATCCCCAAGAGATTTCAGCTCACTAAAGTCAGGATCCGGGAAGAAAACAAACATTTCAGGTTTTTACCCAAAATGGTTCAAATCTGAAAAGTTTTCCATATCCGCGGTCATGAAAAAAACAGATTTTGGGCAAAAAAATCCAACTTCACGAAACTAAGCCAAATGTTCACACAAGGTGAGTAGATGCCAGAAATGAATCCCCAAGAGATTTCAGCTCACTAAAGTCAGGATCCGGGAAGAAAACAAACATTTCAGGTTTTTACCCAAAATGGTTCAAATCTGAAAAGTTTTCCATATCCGCGGTCATGAAAAAAACAGATTTTGGGCAAAAAAATCCAACTTCACGAAACTAAGCCAAATGTTCACACAAGGTGAGTAGATGCCAGAAATGAATCCCCAAGAGATTTCAGCTCACTAAAGTCAGGATCCGGGAAGAAAACAAACATTTCAGGTTTTTACCCAAAATGGTTCAAATCTGAAAAGTTTTCCATATCCGCGGTCATGAAAAAAACAGATTTTGGGCCAAAAAATCCAACTTCACGAAACTAAGCCAAATGTTCACACAAGGTGAGTAGATGCCAGAAATGAATCCCCAAGAGATTTCAGCTCACTAAAGTCAGGATCCGGGAAGAAAACAAACATTTCAGGTTTTTACCCAAAATGGTTCAAATCTGAAAAGTTTTCCATATCCGCGGTCATGAAAAAAACAGATTTTGGGCCAAAAAATCCAACTTCACGAAACTAAGCCAAATGTTCACACAAGGTGAGTAGATGCCAGAAATGAATCCCCAAGAGATTTCAGCTCACTAAAGTCAGGATCCGGGAAGAAAACAAACATTTCAGGTTTTTACCCAAAATGGTTCAAATCTGAAAAGTTTTCCATATCCGCGGTCATGAAAAAAACAGATTTTGGGCAAAAAAATCCAACTTCACGAAACTAAGCCAAATGTTCACACAAGGTGAGTAGATGCCAGAAATGAATCCCCAAGAGATTTCAGCTCACTAAAGTCAGGATCCGGGAAGAAAACAAACATTTCAGGTTTTTACCCAAAATGGTTCAAATCTGAAAAGTTTTCCATATCCGCGGTCATGAAAAAAACAGATTTTGGGCCAAAAAATCCAACTTCACGAAACTAAGCCAAATGTTCACACAAGGTGAGTAGATGCCAGAAATGAATCCCCAAGAGATTTCAGCTCACTAAAGTCAGGATCCGGGAAGAAAACAAACATTTCAGGTTTTTACCCAAAATGGTTCAAATCTGAAAAGTTTTCCATATCCGCGGTCATGAAAAAAAAAGATTTTGGGCCAAAAAATCCAACTTCACGAAACTAAGCCAAATGTTCACACAAGGTGAGTAGATGCCAGAAATGAATCCCCAAGAGATTTCAGCTCACTAAAGTCAGGATCCGGGAAGAAAACAAACATTTCAGGTTTTTACCCAAAATGGTTCAAATCTGAAAAGTTTTCCATATCCGCGGTCATGAAAAAAACAGATTTTGGCAAAAAAATCCAACTTCACGAAACTAAGCCAAATGTTCACACAAGGTGAGTAGATGCCAGAAATGAATCCCCAAGAGATTTCAGCTCACTAAAGTCAGGATCCGGGAAGAAAACAAACATTTCAGGTTTTTACCCAAAATGGTTCAAATCTGAAAAGTTTTCCATATCCGCGGTCATGAAAAAAACAGATTTTGGGCAAAAAAATCCAACTTCACGAAACTAAGCCAAATGTTCACACAAGGTGAGTAGATGCCAGAAATGAATCCCCAAGAGATTTCAGCTCACTAAAGTCAGGATCCGGGAAGAAAACAAACATTTCAGGTTTTTACCCAAAATGGTTCAAATCTGAAAAGTTTTCCATATCCGCGGTCATGAAAAAAACAGATTTTGGGCCAAAAAAATCCAACTTCACGAAACTAAGCCAAATGTTCACACAAGGTGAGTAGATGCCAGAAATGAATCCCCAAGAGATTTCAGCTCACTAAAGTCAGGATCCGGGAAGAAAACAAACATTTCAGGTTTTTACCCAAAATGGTTCAAATCTGAAAAGTTTTCCATATCCGCGGTCATGAAAAAAACAGATTTTGGGCAAAAAAATCCAACTTCACGAAACTAAGCCAAATGTTCACACAAGGTGAGTAGATGCCAGAAATGAATCCCCAAGAGATTTCAGCTCACTAAAGTCAGGATCCGGGAAGAAAACAAACATTTCAGGTTTTTACCCAAAATGGTTCAAATCTGAAAAGTTTTCCATATCCGCGGTCATGAAAAAAACAGATTTTGGCCAAAAAATCCAACTTCACGAAACTAAGCCAAATGTTCACACAAGGTGAGTAGATGCCAGAAATGAATCCCCAAGAGATTTCAGCTCACTAAAGTCAGGATCCGGGAAGAAAACAAACATTTCAGGTTTTTACCCAAAATGGTTCAAATCTGAAAAGTTTTCCATATCCGCGGTCATGAAAAAAACAGATTTTGGGCAAAAAAATCCAACTTCACGAAACTAAGCCAAATGTTCACACAAGGTGAGTAGATGCCAGAAATGAATCCCCAAGAGATTTCAGCTCACTAAAGTCAGGATCCGGGAAGAAAACAAACATTTCAGGTTTTTACCCAAAATGGTTCAAATCTGAAAAGTTTTCCATATCCGCGGTCATGAAAAAAACAGATTTTGGGCAAAAAAATCCAACTTCACGAAACTAAGCCAAATGTTCACACAAGGTGAGTAGATGCCAGAAATGAATCCCCAAGAGATTTCAGCTCACTAAAGTCAGGATCCGGGAAGAAAACAAACATTTCAGGTTTTTACCCAAAATGGTTCAAATCTGAAAAGTTTTCCATATCCGCGGTCATGAAAAAAACAGATTTTGGGCAAAAAAATCCAACTTCACGAAACTAAGCCAAATGTTCACACAAGGTGAGTAGATGCCAGAAATGAATCCCCAAGAGATTTCAGCTCACTAAAGTCAGGATCCGGGAAGAAAACAAACATTTCAGGTTTTTACCCAAAATGGTTCAAATCTGAAAAGTTTTCCATATCCGCGGTCATGAAAAAAACAGATTTTGGGCCAAAAAAATCCAACTTCACGAAACTAAGCCAAATGTTCACACAAGGTGAGTAGATGCCAGAAATGAATCCCCAAGAGATTTCAGCTCACTAAAGTCAGGATCCGGGAAGAAAACAAACATTTCAGGTTTTTACCCAAAATGGTTCAAATCTGAAAAGTTTTCCATATCCGCGGTCATGAAAAAAACAGATTTTGGGCAAAAAAATCCAACTTCACGAAACTAAGCCAAATGTTCACACAAGGTGAGTAGATGCCAGAAATGAATCCCCAAGAGATTTCAGCTCACTAAAGTCAGGATCCGGGAAGAAAACAAACATTTCAGGTTTTTACCCAAAATGGTTCAAATCTGAAAAGTTTTCCATATCCGCGGTCATGAAAAAAACAGATTTTGGGCCAAAAAATCCAACTTCACGAAACTAAGCCAAATGTTCACACAAGGTGAGTAGATGCCAGAAATGAATCCCCAAGAGATTTCAGCTCACTAAAGTCAGGATCCGGGAAGAAAACAAACATTTCAGGTTTTTACCCAAAATGGTTCAAATCTGAAAAGTTTTCCATATCCGCGGTCATGAAAAAAACAGATTTTGGGCCAAAAAATCCAACTTCACGAAACTAAGCCAAATGTTCACACAAGGTGAGTAGATGCCAGAAATGAATCCCCAAGAGATTTCAGCTCACTAAAGTCAGGATCCGGGAAGAAAACAAACATTTCAGGTTTTTACCCAAAATGGTTCAAATCTGAAAAGTTTTCCATATCCGCGGTCATGAAAAAAACAGATTTTGGGCAAAAAAATCCAACTTCACGAAACTAAGCCAAATGTTCACACAAGGTGAGTAGATGCCAGAAATGAATCCCCAAGAGATTTCAGCTCACTAAAGTCAGGATCCGGGAAGAAAACAAACATTTCAGGTTTTTACCCAAAATGGTTCAAATCTGAAAAGTTTTCCATATCCGCGGTCATGAAAAAAACAGATTTTGGGCCAAAAAATCCAACTTCACGAAACTAAGCCAAATGTTCACACAAGGTGAGTAGATGCCAGAAATGAATCCCCAAGAGATTTCAGCTCACTAAAGTCAGGATCCGGGAAGAAAACAAACATTTCAGGTTTTTACCCAAAATGGTTCAAATCTGAAAAGTTTTCCATATCCGCGGTCATGAAAAAAACAGATTTTGGGCCAAAAAAATCCAACTTCACGAAACTAAGCCAAATGTTCACACAAGGTGAGTAGATGCCAGAAATGAATCCCCAAGAGATTTCAGCTCACTAAGTCAGGATCCGGGAAGAAAACAAACATTTCAGGTTTTTACCCAAAATGGTTCAAATCTGAAAAGTTTTCCATATCCGCGGTCATGAAAAAAACAGATTTTGGGCAAAAAATCCAACTTCACGAAACTAAGCCAAATGTTCACACAAGGTGAGTAGATGCCAGAAATGAATCCCCAAGAGATTTCAGCTCACTAAAGTCAGGATCCGGGAAGAAAACAAACATTTCAGGTTTTTACCCAAAATGGTTCAAATCTGAAAAGTTTTCCATATCCGCGGTCATGAAAAAAACAGATTTTGGGCCAAAAAATCCAACTTCACGAAACTAAGCCAAATGTTCACACAAGGTGAGTAGATGCCAGAAATGAATCCCCAAGAGATTTCAGCTCACTAAAGTCAGGATCCGGGAAGAAAACAAACATTTCAGGTTTTTACCCAAAATGGTTCAAATCTGAAAAGTTTTCCATATCCGCGGTCATGAAAAAAACAGATTTTGGGCAAAAAAATCCAACTTCACGAAACTAAGCCAAATGTTCACACAAGGTGAGTAGATGCCAGAAATGAATCCCCAAGAGATTTCAGCTCACTAAAGTCAGGATCCGGGAAGAAAACAAACATTTCAGGTTTTTACCCAAAATGGTTCAAATCTGAAAAGTTTTCCATATCCGCGGTCATGAAAAAAACAGATTTTGGGCAAAAAAATCCAACTTCACGAAACTAAGCCAAATGTTCACACAAGGTGAGTAGATGCCAGAAATGAATCCCCAAGAGATTTCAGCTCACTAAAGTCAGGATCCGGGAAGAAAACAAACATTTCAGGTTTTACCCAAAATGGTTCAAATCTGAAAAGTTTTCCATATCCGCGGTCATGAAAAAAACAGATTTTGGGCAAAAAAATCCAACTTCACGAAACTAAGCCAAATGTTCACACAAGGTGAGTAGATGCCAGAAATGAATCCCCAAGAGATTTCAGCTCACTAAAGTCAGGATCCGGGAAGAAAACAAACATTTCAGGTTTTTACCCAAAATGGTTCAAATCTGAAAAGTTTTCCATATCCGCGGTCATGAAAAAAAAACGATTTTGGGCAAAAAAATCCAACTTCACGAAACTAAGCCAAATGTTCACACAAGGTGAGTAGATGCCAGAAATGAATCCCCAAGAGATTTCAGCTCACTAAAGTCAGGATCCGGGAAGAAAACAAACATTTCAGGTTTTTACCCAAAATGGTTCAAATCTGAAAAGTTTTCCATATCCGCGGTCATGAAAAAAACAGATTTTGGGCCAAAAAAACAACTTCACGAAACTAAGCCAAATGTTCACACAAGGTGAGTAGATGCCAGAAATGAATCCCCAAGAGATTTCAGCTCACTAAAGTCAGGATCCGGGAAGAAAACAAACATTTCAGGTTTTTACCCAAAATGGTTCAAATCTGAAAAGTTTTCCATATCCGCGGTCATGAAAAAAACAGATTTTGGGCCAAAAAATCCAACTTCACGAAACTAAGCCAAATGTTCACACAAGGTGAGTAGATGCCAGAAATGAATCCCCAAGAGATTTCAGCTCACTAAAGTCAGGATCCGGGAAGAAAACAAACATTTCAGGTTTTACCCAAAATGGTTCAAATCTGAAAAGTTTTCCATATCCGCGGTCATGAAAAAAAACAGATTTTGGCCAAAAAAATCCAACTTCACGAAACTAAGCCAAATGTTCACACAAGGTGAGTAGATGCCAGAAATGAATCCCCAAGAGATTTCAGCTCACTAAAGTCAGGATCCGGGAAGAAAACAAACATTTCAGGTTTTTACCCAAAATGGTTCAAATCTGAAAAGTTTTCCATATCCGCGGTCATGAAAAAAAACAGATTTTGGGCAAAAAAATCCAACTTCACGAAACTAAGCCAAATGTTCACACAAGGTGAGTAGATGCCAGAAATGAATCCCCAAGAGATTTCAGCTCACTAAAGTCAGGATCCGGGAAGAGAAACAAACATTTCAGGTTTTTACCCAAAATGGTTCAAATCTGAAAAGTTTTCCATATCCGCGGTCATGAAAAAAACAGATTTTGGGCAAAAAATCCAACTTCACGAAACTAAGCCAAATGTTCACACAAGGTGAGTAGATGCCAGAAATGAATCCCAAGAGATTTCAGCTCACTACAGTCAGGATCCGGGAAGAAAACAAACATTTCAGGTTTTTACCCAAAATGGTTCAAATCTGAAAAGTTTTCCATATCCGCGGTCATGAAAAAAACAGATTTTGGGCCAAAAAATCCAACTTCACGAAACTAAGCCAAATGTTCACACAAGGTGAGTAGATGCCAGAAATGAATCCCCAAGAGATTTCAGCTCACTAAAGTCAGGATCCGGGAAGAAAACAAACATTTCAGGTTTTTACCCAAAATGGTTCAAATCTGAAAAGTTTTCCATATCCGCGGTCATGAAAAAAACAGATTTTGGGCAAAAAAATCCAACTTCACGAAACTAAGCCAAATGTTCACACAAGGTGAGTAGATGCCAGAAATGAATCCCCAAGAGATTTCAGCTCACTAAAGTCAGGATCCGGGAAGAAAACAAACATTTCAGGTTTTTACCAAAATGGTTCAAATCTGAAAAGTTTTCCATATCCGCGGTCATGAAAAAAAACAGATTTTGGGCAAAAAAATCCAACTTCACGAAACTAAGCCAAATGTTCACACAAGGTGAGTAGATGCCAGAAATGAATCCCCAAGAGATTTCAGCTCACTAAAGTCAGGATCCGGGAAGAAAACAAACATTTCAGGTTTTTACCCAAAATGGTTCAAATCTGAAAAGTTTTCCATATCCGCGGTCATGAAAAAAACAGATTTTGGGCCAAAAATCCAACTTCACGAAACTAAGCCAAATGTTCACACAAGGTGAGTAGATGCCAGAAATGAATCCCCAAGAGATTTCAGCTCACTAAAGTCAGGATCCGGGAAGAAAACAAACATTTCAGGTTTTTACCCAAAATGGTTCAAATCTGAAAAGTTTTCCATATCCGCGGTCATGTGAAAAAAACAGATTTTGGGCAAAAAAATCCAACTTCACGAAACTAAGCCAAATGTTCACACAAGGTGAGTAGATGCCAGAAATGAATCCCCAAGAGATTTCAGCTCACTAAAGTCAGGATCCGGGAAGAAAACAAACATTTCAGGTTTTTACCCAAAATGGTTCAAATCTGAAAAGTTTTCCATATCCGCGGTCATGAAAAAAACAGATTTTGGGCAAAAAAATCCAACTTCACGAAACTAAGCCAAATGTTCACACAAGGTGAGTAGATGCCAGAAATGAATCCCCAAGAGATTTCAGCTCACTAAAGTCAGGATCCGGGAAGAAAACAAACATTTCAGGTTTTTACCCAAAATGGTTCAAATCTGAAAAGTTTTCCATATCCGCGGTCATGAAAAAAACAGATTTTGGGCCAAAAAAATCCAACTTCACGAAACTAAGCCAAATGTTCACACAAGGTGAGTAGATGCCAGAAATGAATCCCCAAGAGATTTCAGCTCACTAAAGTCAGGATCCGGGAAGAAAACAAACATTTCAGGTTTTTACCCAAAATGGTTCAAATCTGAAAAGTTTTCCATATCCGCGGTCATGAAAAAAACAGATTTTGGGCAAAAAAATCCAACTTCACGAAACTAAGCCAAATGTTCACACAAGGTGAGTAGATGCCAGAAATGAATCCCCAAGAGATTTCAGCTCACTAAAGTCAGGATCCGGGAAGAAAACAAACATTTCAGGTTTTTACCCAAAATGGTTCAAATCTGAAAAGTTTTCCATATCCGCGGTCATGAAAAAAACAGATTTTGGGCCAAAAAATCCAACTTCACGAAACTAAGCCAAATGTTCACACAAGGTGAGTAGATGCCAGAAATGAATCCCCAAGAGATTTCAGCTCACTAAAGTCAGGATCCGGGGAAGAAAACAAACATTTCAGGTTTTTACCCAAAATGGTTCAAATCTGAAAAGTTTTCCATATCCGCGGTCATGAAAAAAAACAGATTTTGGGCCAAAAAATCCAACTTCACGAAACTAAGCCAAATGTTCACACAAGGTGAGTAGATGCCAGAAATGAATCCCCAAGAGATTTCAGCTCACTAAAGTCAGGATCCGGGAAGAAAACAAACATTTCAGGTTTTTACCCAAAATGGTTCAAATCTGAAAAGTTTTCCATATCCGCGGTCATGAAAAAAACAGATTTTGGGCAAAAAAATCCAACTTCACGAAACTAAGCCAAATGTTCACACAAGGTGAGTAGATGCCAGAAATGAATCCCCAAGAGATTTCAGCTCACTAAAGTCAGGATCCGGGAAGAAAACAAACATTTCAGGTTTTTACCCAAAATGGTTCAAATCTGAAAAGTTTTCCATATCCGCGGTCATGAAAAAAACAGATTTTGGGCAAAAAAATCCAACTTCACGAAACTAAGCCAAATGTTCACACAAGGTGAGTAGATGCCAGAAATGAATCCCAAGAGATTTCAGCTCACTAAAGTCAGGATCCGGGAAGAAAACAAACATTTCAGGTTTTTACCCAAAATGGTTCAAATCTGAAAAGTTTTCCATATCCGCGGTCATGAAAAAAAAAAGATTTTGGGCCAAAAAATCCAACTTCACGAAACTAAGCCAAATGTTCACACAAGGTGAGTAGATGCCAGAAATGAATCCCCAAGAGATTTCAGCTCACTAAAGTCAGGATCCGGGAAGAAAACAAACATTTCAGGTTTTTACCCAAAATGGTTCAAATCTGAAAAGTTTTCCATATCCGCGGTCATGAAAAAAAACAGATTTTGGGCAAAAAAATCCAACTTCACGAAACTAAGCCAAATGTTCACACAAGGTGAGTAGATGCCAGAAATGAATCCCCAAGAGATTTCAGCTCACTAAAGTCAGGATCCGGGAAGAAAACAAACATTTCAGGTTTTTACCCAAAATGGTTCAAATCTGAAAAGTTTTCCATATCCGCGGTCATGAAAAAAAACAGTTTGGGCAAAAAAATCCAACTTCACGAAACTAAGCCAAATGTTCACACAAGGTGAGTAGATGCCAGAAATGAATCCCCAAGAGATTTCAGCTCACTAAAGTCAGGATCCGGGAAGAAAACAAACATTTCAGGTTTTTACCCAAAATGGTTCAAATCTGAAAAGTTTTCCATATCCGCGGTCATGAAAAAAACAGATTTTGGGCAAAAAAATCCAACTTCACGAAACTAAGCCAAATGTTCACACAAGGTGAGTAGATGCCAGAAATGAATCCCCAAGAGATTTCAGCTCACTAAAGTCAGGATCCGGGAAGAAAACAAACATTTCAGGTTTTTACCCAAAATGGTTCAAATCTGAAAAGTTTTCCATATCCGCGGTCATGAAAAAAAACAGATTTTGGCAAAAAAATCCAACTTCACGAAACTAAGCCAAATGTTCACACAAGGTGAGTAGATGCCAGAAATGAATCCCCAAGAGATTTCAGCTCACTAAAGTCAGGATCCGGGAAGAAAACAAACATTTCAGGTTTTTACCCAAAATGGTTCAAATCTGAAAAGTTTTCCATATCCGCGGTCATGAAAAAAACAGATTTTGGCCAAAAAATCCAACTTCACGAAACTAAGCCAAATGTTCACACAAGGTGAGTAGATGCCAGAAATGAATCCCCAAGAGATTTCAGCTCACTAAAGTCAGGATCCGGGAAGAAAACAAACATTTCAGGTTTTTACCCAAAATGGTTCAAATCTGAAAAGTTTTCCATATCCGCGGTCATGAAAAAAACAGATTTTGGGCAAAAAAATCCAACTTCACGAAACTAAGCCAAATGTTCACACAAGGTGAGTAGATGCCAGAAATGAATCCCCAAGAGATTTCAGCTCACTAAAGTCAGGATCCGGGAAGAAAAACAAACATTTCAGGTTTTTACCCAAAATGGTTCAAATCTGAAAAGTTTTCCATATCCGCGGTCATGAAAAAAACAGATTTTGGGCAAAAAAATCCAACTTCACGAAACTAAGCCAAATGTTCACACAAGGTGAGTAGATGCCAGAAATGAATCCCCAAGAGATTTCAGCTCACTAAAGTCAGGATCCGGGAAGAAAACAAACATTTCAGGTTTTTACCCAAAATGGTTCAAATCTGAAAAGTTTTCCATATCCGCGGTCATGGAAAAAAACAGATTTTGGGCAAAAAAATCCAACTTCACGAAACTAAGCCAAATGTTCACACAAGGTGAGTAGATGCCAGAAATGAATCCCCAAGAGATTTCAGCTCACTAAAGTCAGGATCCGGGAAGAAAACAAACATTTCAGGTTTTTACCAAAATGGTTCAAATCTGAAAAGTTTTCCATATCCGCGGTCATGAAAAAAACAGATTTTGGGCAAAAAAATCCAACTTCACGAAACTAAGCCAAATGTTCACACAAGGTGAGTAGATGCCAGAAATGAATCCCCAAGAGATTTCAGCTCACTAAAGTCAGGATCCGGGAAGAAAACAAACATTTCAGGTTTTTACCCAAAATGGTTCAAATCTGAAAAGTTTTCCATATCCGCGGTCATGAAAAAAACAGATTTTGGGCAAAAAAATCCAACTTCAAAACTAAGCCAAATGTTCACACAAGGTGAGTAGATGCCAGAAATGAATCCCCAAGAGATTTCAGCTCACTAAAGTCAGGATCCGGGAAGAAAACAAACATTTCAGGTTTTTACCCAAAATGGTTCAAATCTGAAAAGTTTTCCATATCCGCGGTCATGAAAAAAACAGATTTTGGCCAAAAAATCCAACTTCACGAAACTAAGCCAAATGTTCACACAAGGTGAGTAGATGCCAGAAATGAATCCCCAAGAGATTTCAGCTCACTAAAGTCAGGATCCGGGAAGAAAACAAACATTTCAGGTTTTTACCCAAAATGGTTCAAATCTGAAAAGTTTTCATATCCGCGGTCATGAAAAAAACAGATTTTTGGCCAAAAAAATCCAACTTCACGAAACTAAGCCAAATGTTCACACAAGGTGAGTAGATGCCAGAAATGAATCCCCAAGAGATTTCAGCTCACTAAAGTCAGGATCCGGGAAGAAAACAAACATTTCAGGTTTTTACCCAAAATGGTTCAAATCTGAAAAGAGTTTTCCATATCCGCGGTCATAAAAAAACAGATTTTGGCCAAAAAAATCCAACTTCACGAAACTAAGCCAAATGTTCACACAAGGTGAGTAGATGCCAGAAATGAATCCCCAAGAGATTTCAGCTCACTAAAGTCAGGATCCGGGAAGAAAACAAACATTTCAGGTTTTTACCCAAAATGGTTCAAATCTGAAAAGTTTTCCATATCCGCGGTCATGAAAAAAACAGATTTTGGGCCAAAAAATCCAACTTCACGAAACTAAGCCAAATGTTCACACAAGGTGAGTAGATGCCAGAAATGAATCCCCAAGAGATTTCAGCTCACTAAAGTCAGGATCCGGGAAGAAAACAAACATTTCAGGTTTTTACCCAAAATGGTT
>NW_024037060.1:4272807-4399946 GCF_015706575.1 Patiria miniata
GTTTTACCCAAAATGGTTCAAATCTGAAAAGTTTTCCATATCCGCGGTCATGAAAAAAACAGATTTTTGGCAAAAAATCCAACTTCACGAAACTAAGCCCAATGTTCACACAAAGTGAGTAGATGCCAGAAATGAATCCCCAAGAGATTTCACAGCTCACTAAAGTCAGGATCCGGGAAGAAAACAAACATTTCAGGTTTTTACCCAAAATGGGTTCAAATCTGAAAAGTTTTCCATATCCGCGGTCATGAAAAAAAACAGATTTTGGGCAAAAATCCAACTTCACGAAACTAAGCCAAATGTTCACACAAGTGAGTAGATGCCCAGAAATGAATCCCCAAGAGATTTCAGCTCACTAAAGTCAGGATCCGGAAGAAAACAAACATTTCAGGTTTTTACCCAAAATGGTTCAAATCTGAAAAGTTTTCCATATCCGCGGTCATGAAAAAAACAGATTTTGGGCAAAAAATCCAACTTCACGCAACTAAGGGCCAAATGTTCACACACGGTGAGTAGATGCCAGAAACGAATCCCCAAGAGATTTCAGCTCACTAAGTCAGGATCCGGGAAGAAAACAAACATTTCAGGTTTTTACCCAAAATGGTTCAAATCTGAAAAGTTTTCCATATCCGCGGTCATGAAAAAAACAGATTTTGGCAAAAAAATCCAACTTCACGAAACTAAGCCAAATGTTCACACAAGGTGAGTAGATGCCAAAAGAATCCCCAAGAGATTTCAGCTCACTAAAGTCAGGATCCGGGAAGAAAACAAACATTTCAGGTTTTTTACCCAAATGGTTCAAATCTGAAAAGTTTTCCATATCCGCGGTCATGAAAAAAACAGATTTTGGGCAAAAAAATCCAACTTCACGAAACTAAGCCAAATGTTCACACAAGGTGAGTAGATGCCAGAAATGAATCCCCAAGAGATTTCAGCTCACTAAAGTCAGGATCGGGGAAGAAACAAACATTTCAGGTTTTTAACCAAAATGGTTCAAATCTGAAAAGTTTTCCATATCCGCGGTCATGAAAAAAACAGATTTTGGGCAAAAAAATCCAACTTCACGAACCTAAGCCAAATGTTCACACAAGGTGAGTAGATGCCAGAAATGAATCCCCAAGAGATTTCAGCTCACTAAAGTCATGATCCGGGAAGAAAACAAACATTTCAGGTTTTAACCCAAAATGGTTCAAATCTGAAAAGTTTTCCATATCCGCGGTCATGAAAAAAACAGATTTTGGGCAAAAAATCCAACTTCACGAAACTAAGCCAATGTTCACACAAGGTGAGTAGATGCCAGAAACGAATCCCAAGAGATTTCAGCTCACTAGTCAGGATCCGGAAGAAAACAAACATTTCAGGTTTTTACCCAAAATGGTTCAAATCTGAAAAGTTTTCCATATCCGCGGTCATGAAAAAAAAGATTTTGGGCAAAAAAATCCAACTTCACGAAACTAAGCCAAATGTTCACACAAGGTGAGTAGATGCCAGAAAAGAATCCCCAAGAGATTTCAGCTCACTAAAGTCAGGATCCGGGAAGAAAACAAACATTTCAGGATTTTTACCCAAAATGGTTCAAATCTGAAAAGTTTTCCATATCCGAGGTCATGAAAAAAACTGATTTTGGGCAAAAAATCGAACTTCACGAAACTTAGACAAATGTTCACACAAGGTGAGTAGATGCCAGAAAAGAATCCCCAAGAGATTTCAGCTCACTAAAGTCAGGATCCGGGAAGAAAACAAACATTTCAGGTTTTTACCCAAAATGGTTCAAATCTGAAAAGTTTTCCATATCCGCGGTCATGAAAAAAACAGATTTTGGGCAAAAAATCCAACTTCACGAACCTAAGCCAAATGTTCACACAAGGTGAGTAGATGCCAGAAATGAATCCCCAAGAGATTTCAGCTCACTAAAGTCAGGATCCGGGAAGAAAACAAACATTTCAGGTTTTTACCCAAAATGGTTCAAATCTGAAAAGTTTTTCCATATCCGCGGTCATGAAAAAAACAGATTTTGGGCAAAAAAATCCAACTTCACGAAACTAAGCCAAATGTTCACACAAGGTGAGTAGATGCCAGAAATGAATCCCCAAGAGATTTCAGCTCAATAAAGTCAGGATCCGGGAAGAAAACAAACATTTCAGGTTTTTTACCCAAATGGTTCAAATCTGAAAAGTTTTCCATATCCGCGGTCATGAAAAAACAGATTTTGGGCAAAAAAATCCAACTTCACGACGAACTTAGCCAAATGTTCACACAAGGTGAGTAGATGCCAGAAAAGAATCCCCAAGAGATTTCAGCTCACTAAAGTCAGGATCCGGGAAGAAAACAAACATTTCAGGTTTTTACCCAAAATGGTTCAAATCTGAAAAGTTTTCCATATCCGCGGTCATGAAAAAAACAGATTTTGGGCAAAAAAATCCAACTTCACGAAACTAAGCCAAATGTTCACACAAGGTGAGTAGATGCCAGAAATGAATCCCCAAGAGATTTCAGCTCACTAAAGTCAGGATCCGGGAAGAAAACAAACATTTCAGGTTTTTACCCAAATGGTTCAAATCTGAAAAGTTTTCCATATCCGCGGTCATGAAAAAAAGATTTTGGGCAAAAAAATCCAACTTCACGAAACTAAGCCAAATGTTCACACAAGGTGAGTAGATGCCAGAAATGAATCCCCACAGATTTCAGCTCACTAAAGTCAGGATCCGGGAAGAAAACAAACATTTCAGGTTTTTACCAAAATGGTTCAAATCTGAAAAGTTTCCATATCCGCGGTCATGAAAAAAACAGATTTTGGGCAAAAAAATCCAACTTCACGAAACTAAGCCAAATGTTCACACAAGGTGAGTAGATGCCAGAAATGAATCCCCAAGAGATTTCAGCTCACTAAAGTCAGGATCCGGGAAGAAAACAAACATTTCAGGTTTTTACCCAAAATGGTTCAAATCTGAAAAGTTTTCCATATCCGCGGTCATGAAAAAAAACAGATTTTGGGCTAAAAAATCCAACTTCACGAAACTAAGCCAAATGTTCACACAAGGTGAGTAGATGCCAGAAACGAATCCCCAAGAGATTTCAGCTCACTAGTCAGGATCCGGGAAGAAAACAAACATTTCAGGTTTTTACCCAAAATGGTTCAAATCTGAAAAGTTTTCCATATCCGCGGTCATGAAAAAACAGATTTTGGGCAAAAAAATCCAACTTCACGAAACTTAGCCAAATGTTCACACAAGGTGAGTAGATGCCAGAAAAGAATCCCCAAGAGATTTCAGCTCACTAAAGTCAGGATCCGGGAAGAAAACAACATTTCAGGTTTTTACCCAAAATGGTTCAAATCTGAAAAGTTTTCCATATCCGCGGTCATGAAAAAAACAGATTTTGGGCAAAAAATCCAACTTCACGAAACTAGCCAAATGTTCACACAAGGTGAGTAGATGCCAGAAAGAATCCCCAAGAGATTTCAGCTCACTAAAGTCAGGATCCGGGAAGAAAACAAACATTTCAGGTTTTTACCCAAAATGGTTCAAATCTGAAAAGTTTTCCATATCCGAGGTCATGAAAAAAAACAGATTTTGGGCAAAAAAATCCAACTTCACAAACTAAGCCAAATGTTCACACAAGGTGAGTAGATGCCAGAAATGAATCCCCAAGAGATTTCAGCTCACTAAAGTCAGGATCCGGAAAGAAAACAAACATTTCAGGTTTTACCCAAAATGGTTCAAAGCTGAAAAGTTTTCCATATCCGCGGTCATGCAAAAAACAGATTTTGGGCAAAAAAATCCAACTTCACAAACTAAGCCAAATGTTCACACAAGGTGAGTAGATGCCAGAAATGAATCCCCAAGAGATTTCAGCTCACTAAAGTCAGGATCCGGGAAGAAAACAAACATTTCAGTTTTTTACCAAAAATGGTTCAAATCTGAAAAGTTTTCCATATCCGCAGTCATGAAAAATACTGATTTTGGCCAAAAATCCAACTTCACGAAACCAAGTCCAAATGACACAAGGTGAGTAGATGCCAGAAATGAATCCCCAGAGATTTCAGCTCACTACAGTCAGGATCCGGGAAGAAAACAAACATTTCAGTTATTTACCAAAAATGGTTCAAATCTGAAAGTTTTCCATATCCGCGGTCATGAAAAATACTGATTTTTGGCCAAAAAATCCAACTTCACAAACTAAGTCAAATGTTCACACAAGGTGAGTAGATGCCAGAAATGAATCCCCAAAAGATTTCAGCTCATTACAGTCAGGATCCAGGAAGAAAACAAACATTTCAGTTTTTATCAACCCTCACTCCTTAGGGGGTGTGCAAAATCGTATTGAATTTGGAGGATTCAGGACTGACAATATGGCTGTGTCCCCATCACATGGCTATGGGTGGAAAGCACACGCGCTTCTATGGAAGCCACTGTCGAGAGGCCGAGCCATTTTCCATACACTTGTGCATTATTGCTAGCCATAGCCACTCCAAAAGACACGACACTAATTAATTGCTTGCCTTCAGATGTTCACAGCCACAGACCCAATTATAGTGTTTGTGTCTTAAAGAGGGTAACACTGACAGTAAAAACTTAAGAGCGGTCGAGCATTTTCTAATTAACTCAGAGATGTCACCAATTATTTCAATGAAAAGCCTGAGACACTACTAAAAACCTGAACTATCCTCACCCACTTTCAAAATGTGTTTTCTGGATGTTTCAGACCAAATCCAGCACTCTTTATTCGTCCAATTTGTTTTTAAAACCCTGAATTCAGGTTAAAACCTGAAAGTGGCAACTCTGTTAATTTCGTATTTCTTACCTTGTTTCCTCCAACATTCAGCTTCTCTAGTGTCGTATTATCCCTCAATGCCTCAGTTAGTAGTTTCATGCAGTCGTTTGGAGGCCACAGTTCCTTAGGTGAAACGATCTCAATCGGCAAGTCGGAGACTAGAAGATCGACACAAAAACTTTCATCAAGAAAATATTATCACAACACATGGAATACTTATCAAGTTTTCAGCCCACTTAACTGTGGTGCTACTTTTTTTGGGGGGGGGGTTAAACTATTATTCTTTACAACAAAATATGAATGTTCTTAAAAAAAACCACATTTTCAGAGCAAAATAAAAGCTTTCTAAACTTATTAGTCACGGTGAACCAGGACTGTCCCCAGAACTGTATAGTCTTAAATGGTTCCTTCAGGGAATCAATACAATGTTATACAATGTAGCACAGGTGGTAATGAATTAAAACAATTTAGTCTAACGAAAATCTAAGTCTAGCTGCTTTTGAATCAAAAGTTTTTGTCCAGGTGTACCTGTAGCACTGCTTTTAAATTAGATGAAAACACGTTGCTGTCTCTCATCTGGTTATGACTGACATCCAGCTCTTCTAGTGTTCCATTACGGGTCAAATTATCCATCATTACATCAAGGTCTGTAAAGCCGCAGCTTGATGCCCTGAGAAGAAACAACGGTGACAAAAATATCATTTGAAACAATTAAATAATGAGGAACTGTTTTTTTCTAAAAACACTTAGTAATATCTATTCCTAAGTAATATTTATCATATCATATCGGGCAAAAGAAAAGTGATAACGAGTGCCAAAGACGCGACCTCTATATACCCCAAGAGTGAAAGCTTAGTGCAAAGCAGTTTTGATTTTAATCAATCTTTTGCAGAGTGCATAAGCACTGTATGATAACAAGCTTTACCTCAGTGTCTTAAGAGTGGTGTTGCTGCCTAGCGACGGCCCAATGCAACGGGAGAAGAAATCTCTGCCCAGCTGGTTACTGGAGACATCAAGACGGACCAAGGTGCAGTTCGCACTCAGCATTTTCCCAAGGCATTCCTGTTTTGTGAAAGTTTGCGCGTCAATATTATTGAAAATTTGTCGGACGATTTTGAATGTTTGAACCTTTTCGTCACAAGCCTGGCACAACTTGATCACCAGGTCTCAACTCTAGCTATCTAAAGAACTGCATTCCTTCATTTTCGTTCAATCGCTGTTACTTGTACTTGTGTCAAAACATTTCTTTTCAGGTTTCTAGTTCACCATCAAGAGAATAAATCACAGGCAACAAAACTGCTCTTAGATCAAAAGTTAACTTATCCAAAACGTACACTGATTTACAAAGCTTTGTGCACCACTTGTGTTTTAGTCAAGCCCATCGCAAGTCAGCTCAAAAGTACGTATTTAATTACAAATCCTTACACATGTCCAGCAATAAGTAACAGGTGATGTACAATATCAGCGAAAGCTTTTGTCACTGTTTGTTTGTATAGCTGGTGACTTGATCTGAGACCAAAGATTTGATCAACTGAACTATAGCACTGTGTGCCACGTCTTGGTGTTTTCTTTTGGGTGACTTTTATTAAGACAAACTCACAGAACTGTCTGTGTCAGTGCAGTTGTTGGAGATGTCCAAGGTCTTGATGGTCTTGTTGTGGCACATCCCTAGAGTAATGACTCGGAAGGCTTGAGGACCCAGCTGGTTACCCGATAAATTCAACTCCTGTAAAATAACAAGAAAGAATTTCAGCACTTGGTCCGATTCTATGATCTCAAAATGCAACGATAGCACTTTTCCAAAATGTGTTTATGCCTTGAACCAAAACATTATCTACGACAAACCAACAAAGAGCCTTTGGCTTAAGTAATAGTGCTGTGCATTTTTTTTTTGACAATTTAGTATCGGATAATTCGAACTTCGATTGTAATAGTACTTGGATGCAGTAAGTATTGTGGGGAGTGGGCCAAGTGTTAGGGTTCATGACTCATGATCAGAGGTCAGGGGTTTAATCCAGCTGCTAGTCATATGTTGTGTCCTTGGGCAAGCTTTCCCCCCACTTGCCTCTCTCCACCCAGGAGTACAAGTGGTACCGGCATTAGCTGGGGAGTAACCTGCGATGGACTAGCATCCCGTCCAGGGGGAACAGAAATATTCTCAGTTGTTTCATGCTACTGAAACCGGAGATAAACACCGGCCTGATGGGCCACATTGGCATGTGACAGACTTTACTTTACTTAGTTACAAGTATTCGGATATTCGAAAGTCATCAATCAAGTTTTACGTGCGCCAGCCGGTTCATGAAAGAATAAAGCCACCTCTCCATACCTTTTTAAGGATCACCTGTTGCAAACCAGTCATTATGAAGGCTACAGGCCCAACTAAGCATGGAAACAAAATGACATGAAAAATATGCTTTTGAAAATGCTGCTTAATTTTCTATTTTCAAGCTTACTGTAATTCCAGTGAGTCTTGTCAGCAGCTGTCGGAAGGGAAATCCCAAGCCTGCCGGGGCTCTTTCCAAGGTGAGACTTCGGACGTGAGGGTTGGCCAGTCCCAGGAGCCAGCTGGGATCGACCAGCCTACAATAGCTCCTCATACCCTGACTGAACCTTGCCTGGTGCGCCTCTAACTGGTCGCCTGCCTCCTGCTCTATCACTGCTTGTGATTGGCTGACACTGTCAGCCTCGTTGTTGTCCGGTGGGTTGGGGATTTGGTTCGGTGGTTCTTGGTGGATAGTGTTTGCGTTGAGGCTTGGAATACCTGCATTCACGACTTGTCCTTGGTCAAGATTTGTCTCACTCACTTCAACTTGTCTGAACGACTCCACAATTTCGGTTTTTCCATTAATTTCATCCATGGCATCTGACTGATTTTTGGTTTGTTTTTCTGCCATATCCTGACTTGTAAATTCCCTCACTGCTGACTGACTTTGAACACTGTCATTGTTGACACCATGACAATTCAAAGAGCCTACAGGACTTGCACTTTTATTTTCTTGAACCATGGTCCTATTTTCGGGTGTCACCTTGGATCGACTTGCTGTATCTTGGTCCAAAGTTGCTCAGGTGGTTGTGTCCCTTCAAGTTTTCTTGATGGACTCTCTGCTGGAGACACATCAGATGACGGCAATGATGCCACGATTCCACCAGATGAAACATGGCTTCCACCACCTGCACCTACCACTTCATCTGATTGGTCCCTTGATCCCGATCCAGGGTTCTCATTACCTTCTTGTCCAATGGGACTTTTGCTTACATCTTCATGAGCAGCATCCCTTTCACAGTTTGGCTTTTCTGAGGGTGGAACTGAACAATAGTTTTTTGTATTCTGTGGTTCTTCAATGTTGGATGGTTTCACATCAGTTCCTGGGGTTCCATCTCGTTTATTGTTTTCATAATTGGTATTTTGTAACTCTGTTCCTCTCTTTGGGTTTGTTCTTGGACTGTTTGTTTGAACTGATGTACTGCAACCCATAGCGCTCTAAATCAGTCAATGAACATTCCTAAAATGAAAAAAAAAAAAAAATGACAATATTTTTATTTGAAAAAAAAGGGTTTTCGATACCAATTGTTTTGAAAGGATGATACATACCATCCTTCTTCTGTTGTTCTGCTTAATATTAGCAATTCTGGTTAGCTACTCTTCCACCTTTCCTGGTCCCATTTCATTCTGCAACATAACTGCTCTGCAATACCTTTCTTCATGTTCTATATTATGAGGCATTGTATCAGTCCTTCTGATTTGAGGTGTGCGATCACACCCCCACACCATCGCACGCCTAAAAGCCTCCCGAGAAGTGTGAAAAATTGCACGCCTGAATTTCCTGGACCACAGATCACACGCCTAGAAAATCACACGCCTAGAAAAATCCAGGTGTGCCTTTTTCCACACACCTTTGAATTTCTAAGCAGAAGGACTGTTGTATGTGACTGTGAACTGATCCCAATTCTTTTTAGCTCTTTCAGTTTTATCAGCACGGCACTGAACATTCACAGTGGGCGAGTGTTTTTCGGGACATAGAATTTTTACTGTGGCAATCTGTGTCAGCTTCCAATGCAATGTCGTTGTGACTTTGTATTCACGAGATGGCTATCTGACCCAATGCAATTTAAATATTTCCCTCTTTAAATAATCTTTCAGAGTCATAAATCAGAAAAAGATGAAATATTCTGCAAATTAAATGTAGGATTCCATATGAAACAATGGAAAGAATGTTGCAACCTGACAGTACTTCAGCGGTTGTGTACAAAGTCTATGGAGAGTCAAGAACATTTTGTAATGTAAGTATTTGTTAACAAAATTGAAAATATTTCTCAGTCCCAGATTCATATCTCATCATCATTTTTACAATTACTGACCTTCATTGAGATGATGTATCAAGAAAAAACAGCGTCAGGTTGCAACATTCTTTCCAAAACAATATTTTTAGTTCCGTTCTTACTTTTTGCGACATAAGAATTAAGTTTCAAGAACAACGGCAAGGCTGGGACAGCGTGCTTGTATCACTATGTGTATCAGTAACTTCAAATGATTCACCATACCTCACATACAAAAAGTCAAAGCTTAAATTTAAGTATTTTGAGTTAATTCTGGGAGACTAGCGTCCCTACCATGGCAACTTCTGAATTCTGGGCACTTACCATACTAGACAGGTTCTTTGCAACAGTTACAGTTGCGCACCTAGCTCGGAACGTCTGGATACAAGTTTTTGTTATAAAGCGCCACCTATAGTTCAGATTGGGAGAGGTGGTGCTTTTCACCACAGTCTACCGTATCTCGGGTCAACGCCAACGTAACTGGAAAGCCTTTGTTTTAGTCAGATAATTTCCTTAAATCAGTCTCCACCATATCAAAGAAAGATGTAATAGAGTGGAAAGTGTACTTGCAATGGGTGCAGGGGCGAAAACATTCAGACACATGATTATATAAAAAGATGAATCAGAATAAAGTAATACTAGGCCTACGTAATGAATTTAATTATCATAGCCACTGAATATAATAGTTGAGGTATTATGTCGGTTCATTGGAAGAGGATAATTGGGGCGGCTTTATAGGGAAAGGGTCAGGACCTTTCCCACATCCACATGCACGGGTGTCATTGATTTTTTTTTTATTTGGGGGGGGGGGACCTAATTACGGGCAGCCGGAAATGCCCCCCTTCCCCCATCCCCCCCCCCCCCCCCCACGTAAAAATGACACAGACACTATGATACGCTTACCCGGGTCTGACGCCCCAAGAGGCCCGCTCCACCCCATTTGCAAATTTCCAGATTCGCCTCTGGCGTGCTTTTGCCTTAAGAACTTAATAAGCAAGGGCGGATCCAGGTAAGGGTGGCAACAGGGGCCATGCCTCCCCCTCCAAAAAAAAAAAAAACCTAAAACGATTTAAAAAAAAAAGTTGCGTTGCAATAAAGGCAGGCACTGCGTACACCATCATCTTTTCCTCCAAACGATTTGAAGTGGACAGAAATAGCATCGCACCTCAGAGCATCTAGAATCCAAACAATTTTTTTTCGGGGCCCTTAAGCGTGTCCCAAACCCCACGCCGTAATTTTTGCCGGACCCACTTTTCGGGGACCAAAATTTGTTTGCCCTCCCCCCCCCCCCCCAAATGATAATTGTGTTCTGGATTCACCCTTGTTACTAAGATGCTCAGACAGACAACCGGAAACTCGATATGTAAATACTCGACAGACACGCTTCTGTGTCTGTTGAGACCATTGCTCCTCCCATAAACCCTCCCAAAAATGTCTTCCAAGCGGACAACGTGCGCAGTCCCCCCCCCCCCCCCCCTCCCCACGCACATGCTAGCCTTGGAAGCATCGGTTGGAAGTTATCCAAACAATGAGCACTGAATTCCCTTCATGTTGCCGTGAAATGTCAATATGGCCGCTGTCGATGAATAAATATACTCAACAATAAACTATCCTCATTTATTTGTTCTTCGTGTATTTGCTGTTGGATTGGGTCACTGTGTTTAAATTTTAAGCTTTCTCAGTAATTAAGAACGCTTCGAATTCATTCGGCGACAGGACGGGCCGGGGTAACTATTGCGAAAGGGCAGGGGGTGAAAGGTTGACTAACACAAGTGATGCAACTTAAGTTAAACCAATCATTATTACCATCTTAAAAAAAATGAACATTTAGATTTAACTAGGTTATCATGAGTAAACTTTTTTCAAGGCTGCATGTTACTTTAAAAAAAAAAAAAAAGAGTATATACTTATTTTCAAAGAGTAAAACTTCACTTTATATTTGAATATCAGACGTCAAGTTTAGAAATAGATGGAGTGTTCACTCGATTTTTACTGATTTTTTTTCGGTGTATTTTAATCTAAAATTATCTAAATCGTCTGGCCCTAATTTCACTCTGGAATTTAGTGACTATGATTTTAGTGTCCATAATTTTTCAAACGCCCGGAGCTGTATGGGGTATTACACAACAATAGCTAGGGCTGTATCATCACCTGACCAGCCACGGCAAACACCTTAATCACCTGATACGAAATCTTTCAGCCCAGCCAGTTTTCAGGGAAATATTCGATTTTCTGTCATCCAAAAATAGTTCCCGTATGCTGGTCAGCCGTCAATCGATGAATGTGTTCTCGTGATTGTCCAGATCCCCAAATAACTCCATTGACATAATGACAAGTACCATATGACCCTCGTTTTTTATTAATAAAATGGTCCGTAATATAGACCCGGTATTTCGAGGAATTATGCACAAAGCAGCCTTTTATGCATATTCATGTCTTGCTCTACTTTCGCAATGTCTGCCTTTTGGCGGGCTGACATTGCTATTGATTGAATCAGATGATTTTTTGTTTTTTGGTTAATTCTACAAGTTTGGTCCTTGGAGAATGATAGCTTTACCCCTGATGACAATTTTGTTTTAGAAAGGTTTGCCCCTCAACGCTGAGACGATTTAAAAAAAAAAAAAAATTGTGAAGAGCGATCGATCTTTAGCATCACGTGAAGACGCAAAGTTGTCTTCCTCGCGCTATTGTTGAGTTAAATCCCCCAAAATAGACTCCTTATCTAAGTTACAATGTTTGTCTAGCAATAAAAAGTTATTCACTCTTAAATGAGACATCGACCGAAAAAGTCGGCCCGTGTTTAGTGGTGGAATTATTACTTTACAATTACGAACTATTGACTGCCAGACAATAATTCCGTTCTCGCAAAGTAGGCTGGTTCCCACCCCACAATCCTATAATGTACGGACCAGTCTACTACTATGTACCAGTCTACTCGCAATTAAAGCGGATCTTTTCAGAGGGTTGCAGACGTCCAAAAAATGAGGAGAAGAGTTGGAAGGTTGGAAAAACATACAGGTTGAAAAATGTATTCATAGGAAAAAAATATATAGAATTTGTCGAAGGACACGCAACTTTAAGCAGCGGTGATTCAATTGCACACTGGAACCTGCACACCCTTTAAATGGCGTATGTAAAAGTAATACAGAACTTTATTTTTCTAGACTACAGGATTTTATCCTATACGTTTTGCCCATCGGGGGTTTCATTTTCGGTCGGACGGTATACCAGGGTTTTTCTAAGTCCCCTGCAAAAAGAAATCGATCTCTTCTTGGAATTTATCCAGAGCCTCGATCGTATACGAACAATAATGGTTACAAATACATTCATCATTTATAATGAGGCGAGGTCATTTGAAACAAGATAATTATATTCCTTTGGTCTCTAGCCAAAGTCATTATTTGATTGTGAAAGCAGCCTCGTTCTCCCATTATCCTCGTCGTGCATGATGTGTTGTCGACTTGTCCTCTGATGATAGAGCGTAGATGACAGCCATCTCTAATGTGTATCTCGATAGGCGGAGCAATTTCTCCTCTTGATCTGTTTGCTTCAACGTTGCCTTGCAATACCACTGCACCATTTTTTGTCAGCGCTTCCTCTTGCTACATGGCCGAAGTAATTGAGCTTTCTTCGGCGATTACTAATCAGGCGTTCTTTGAGTTTTAACTGAGCATGACAGTTTTGAATTTTTGCTTCTTTTCTCTGTCCATACTTGCATGGGCGTCAATCACTTCACAAAAGTGAGAGGGGGGGGGGATACCTTGATCAGAATGCGAGTGCGAAGCCCTATAACGGCGTGGGGTAAGGAGCCCGCTTAAGGGTCCCAGACAATTTTGGATTCTAGATGCTCTGTGGTGTGATCAGAGGCAATTTTGACAACTATAATCAATTTTTTGAGCAAAAGATCATCATTTAAACATCATTTGGAGTCATTGAATCAGCTATTCTGAGCTATAGAATCAAATGAAATGTAGGCTACAATGTCCCCCCCCCCTCCCCCCCCCTCCCCCTCCATCCACTGACGCCCATTCATTTGTAACTCCGGCGATAGCATCACATCTCAAATTTTTTTTTACGTTGAGCACCAGCATTTTATTAAAATTAGGCTGGCAAGCTTCGCATCCATAGGCTTTGCTTTTCCTACATCAGACCAAAATTCGACATGTTCCGTTTTCTCTCCGTGCACCTTTTGTCACAATCACACCTTCATTGCCCCTCGATCAAAGAGAAAAATAACTTTTCGTTCAATCGCGATTAGGCCCCCCAAAAAAGTCTCCGGATTCTGGTATGGAGCTTGCCCCAAAAGTGGTGCGGCGACGCGGCTTTTTATTTTTTTTTTACCTGTTTTTTTTTTTTTTTTTTGGCTTCAAATGTCGGCTGATGACTGCAAATGGTGCCCGACTAAACTTAGTGCAAATATATGGGAGTCCAGAGAGGCCACATAAAGCTTATTCTCGATCATAACCCCATCTAAAAACACGTTAAAATTGTGCAGCAGCAGGATTCCAGTCAAACCAGTGAGTTTGGCGGTTTGAGACATCATCTTGTATTGAAAAAAAAAACTTTTTCATTTTGCCGACGCGCATGGCTACGGCGACGCGCGCGCATACCAGAAACCGGAGACTTTTTTTGGCCTTAGTGATACAACGCAAAAGGTTGGTAAAAGCAGGGCTAATAAATTGACTGTGGACTGAGCCACCCCTGCAGGTTCTCTCTGAATGATTTTCAAAAGGATTTTCAAAAGGATTAATTTATAATCATGGATTACTTTTTCATATCTTAATGTTTTGACCCAAAGCTTTTGTTCTGCATCCTCCACTGCTTGCGAAAGGCAAGGTACTCTCTGGCCTTCGAGCGGTCGCCGGCATCCAGAGATTTCATAAAAGTCCGAGTATCGATCGAATGTTTCCGGGAATCTACCCAGGGACGTTTCCTTTAACTTTGCATGAAAAGAAACTGTAAGTTTAAAATAACAACTCTTTTGTACAAACCACGTGTCATGATAAATTATTCATATACCTTTCCGTGAGGTTGCCAACATTGTTACACATAAATAGAAATTCAATATTCTACATTTTTGAAAACTAGTGGAGTACCAGGTCTTATAATTAAAAAAAAAAGGTTTTATCAACAGTCATTTAGACAATTTTCGATATTTCGATATGAATTGAAGATATGTGTAGGGTGATTACGGTACACATTTTGCGTACACAAACTTAGATTATTTTCAAGGCGCTTTTTGGTTTTATATCATGATACAGCACAAAACAAATCTCACGGGGTATAAGGGATATGTAGTCTGCTCAATTAAGTTAGAAAGGTAATTAGTTATGCACCTATCAAGCTCAAATCGTTACCCAAGGAATTACTTGCTATAAGGTGACGTTTTGATAATTATTGAAGAAATAAAAAATCGCAGCTGAAAATACCCAATGATTGTAAGAATTATGACCTTATCATAACGGCTAGAGGGATGCAGAAACTCTTCTAAAGAATCTTCAAAGCTCAGCCTCTCCAATTTTACGATGTATTCGCGGAATAACCAGGCACTATCTTAAAATAAAAAAGACAATCTTAAAAAAAAAACCACATGAACCAGTCCATACAATTTAGGTCAAAAAATAGCAAATCAATTCAAATCTCAATTAGTTATTGCTTAACTCGAAATTTCCACGAATCGTACTCTGTTGGCTCAGCCACGAAGGTGCCCCGTTGTGTCCATTACGTAACACACATCCCAAATTAAACATCCGTTGACGTCAAGGCGTCCCAAAATCTTGGCGTTTTGCCCGTCGCAGGCGGCCGCAAATGAGCAAATCTTTACCCAAGAGTACCTCTCAAGTTGTTGACACAATCTTGACAACTGATGCCATTAGATAAGACGCGATAATTCTACGAAGTCTTTGTCGCTATTAATCGATGCTTCGATGTTGACTCGGTGGCCTTCGTTAAGGTATCGATCGCGTTTTCTGGTTACGGGCGGAGGAGAAACGAAAACACCATTGTCTGTTCACCCAGTCACCTGTACCAACCCGTGCCCCGTGACTTGGTCAAACTACCCAGGACGTCCTATATAAACTTTGCTCGATCAATATTGGTTTCAGAACTTTAGACACACAAACGTGGAGCAAACAGGAAGGAAGACAGAACGCATCATCTTATCATAGTGCAAGATCTGAGTCTGCCAGTGCCAGCTGAAGATTTTAATGTGAGTATCTCGAGCTTCGACGTCGTTTTCAGTTATTGCTCAGCGATTGAAATATTGCTTGGAAATAATTTGATGTGTCCGTAAACTAATAGCCAATCATGATATTCCCAAAATATGCGATATTTCGAATCGCGAACCTTGATTAACTTCTTAACCACGACAGTTTTATTTTTTCTAAGGCTGTTCGATTCGGATATACAATCCTGACCGTTTAAAACTACAGACTTATATCTGTGGACGAGAAGAAAACAATCGCAGAATTTTATTTTTTGGAACATTGTAAACCCCCAAAGATTGACATGAAAGAGAAGTTAAAGCAGAATCAGTAAAACAAAAATTTAAGAATTTTAAATTAATCATGTACCCAGCAATTTGTGCATGGCTTTGTGTAGTGCCTCCCATCCCATAAAACAGAATGGCCTTTAAGGACGGCACTTTAAAGCGCACATGTGAATCGATAAGTATAAACGCATACAGACCACACCTTGGTAACTACAATGTTAGCCAAGGACTCGCACGACTCACATCACGCGGTGACGTTATTCTCATACAGTCAAGAATAGTTCTCTGAACAGCGACAAGTTTTCTTTTAGGAGGTTCCAATTTTAATGAACCTTTGAGACCGGGCATCTAGCACCCAGTCTGTTTTGAAAGCACGCCGCTCGGCGCGTGAATGTAGGAGGAACGCTTCCTTGCCCTTCGAATGATTGCCGACAACTTGAGTATGACGAGTAAACATGTTTTATTGCAAGAAGGCAAATTAACGGTTAACCGTTGCTTGGTGTCGTGCCAATAAAACTGGGATTAGAGGGTTTGCAGTTTACTTTGCTATCAGCAAATCCACCAATAGTTAAATGGGCACTCATTCAACCGTTATATTTCCCATTGTTGTTGATCTCATGTGATTGCCACCATTATTGTCCCAATGAAACCGAAATCGTTGTTAAATCTCGTTTTGATTGTTTAAACTTAATGCTAAACGAGATCTCAGAGCGATTGGTGTAAAATGTCTAGGGCCTGCACCGAAACATCAAGAATTGTACCAGATTACACAAGATCATTTCCAAATCTGGAATAACTAGAAATTTCAAAGACAGACACCGATACCATCGCTTCAGTTCTCATGCTCATCTTTCAGCCATGCAAGTCTATTTGTTAGCGACTGGTTTTCATAATCAAGGACAGCGTGGCTTTTTGGTCTCTTGTGGAAAGTTTTCTCACAGTCCCGTGCCGATGATCATGGTTCTATTTTGGGGGGATGTACATTGAAGGTTCCAGATCGCCGCGGCCGCTCACTCATCCGTGGCGCGCGTGAGCTCCGCCACTGTTTGACTGTCAAGCACAATAGGTCACGAGGAAACGAACGGGACCTCCCATGGATTGGCAAAGTTCCAAAAACTCACTCGTTCATACCAATGTTTATATTTTTTGGTCATGTCACTGTTGTCCACTTTTTGTAGGTACATTGTTGCTTGTATTTCCGGTAGCTCTGCCTTAGTTTTAATTCTGTAAAATAATGTTAATGCAATGATGAAATACTGATTGAATATTTCTCCACATCCATTCTTCTCACAGGTCTAACGAAATGATGAATCATCGCTTACGATAAAGAGTCGCTTGCAGCCACGCGACAGAGTCAAGTATTGATTTTTGGTTTGGACCAACCTGCTGATGCAAGTGACGTTACAAAACAGTTTTGCAGCATGTTATAAAACTCTTGATGAATATAAAACTTGAAATCGCCAATTGCTCATCACACATCACAGCCAAAGCTTGTATACGACCTATACTAGACAAAACTCAGTGACACTTGAAAGCGGACTTTTACTTGATTTGATGACAAGAAATGAGGACTTTGATCCCAACATCTACTGCTGCAGCAATGTCTGTCAAGGATCACAGAGAAGTCATCATTGATCCTACCAAGAACCTCCTCAACGCCATGCGCACCAATAGCTTCACCCGTATCAAGTCCGCGTTGACTGTCCCCGGGATCCACTTCGGCACCCGGGACTCAGAGCACGACTTCCAGACCTTGCTCATGCGGGTCTGCCGGCTGGACATGGCACCTCGCAACCGCCGAGACCTGGCCAAGATCCTATTGGAGAAGAGGCGGGTGGACGTCAACGCCAAGGACTCGGACGGCAGGACGGCTTTGACCCACGCCTGCTTGATGGGAGACACGACGATGATCAAACTTCTTGCGGAGGACGAGGATGTCGATCCGAACATCGGGGACCGGGAGGGCGACACGCCGCTGATGCACGCCTGCCGGGCCGGGCAGGGTGATGTGGTCGCTGCGCTCATGACGAACTTTATAAGGCTGGGACTTCAAGTGGATGAACCAAACAATCAAGGTACGGACAGACATAATCATTTGTCTTTCACGCCTTAAAACAACAGAGCATTGCCTGACTTCTGCATAGCAAGAGCTAAAAACTTGCCCGATTTTTCGCTAATTTGTTATTTTGACTCATTTAAATTTCGATCTGAAAGAGAATTTTGTCTGTCAAAAAAGAGAATGGTCTCGTGTTTAATAGAACAATAAATATAGTGTTATCGCTATATTATGAATAGTTGAAGAACAACATTTAAGTTAAGTAAAATGTTTAAGTTGAATATTAATTTTTGATTGGGGGAAATATCTATATTTGCTGTAACGGCATGTTACAGATCTCCTTATCCGTGCTACCTTTAAGCCAGGAATTCCTCCTCAATCTTTGTATCATAACGTTAACAAGTCAAGAATCACCGATTTATTGTGCTGATTTTTTTGTTGTAATTTAAATTTGCAGGCGTAACTCCACTGATCGAGGCTGCCAGAGGAGGTCACGCAGACATATGCCGGCGCCTGGTGACGACGGGCCACGCCGACGTCAACGCTCGGGACGGAAGCACCTTCAACACGGCCCAGGACTACGCCATCGCCAGCCGGCGCCTCTCCACCCCTGACATCCTTCTCCTCTCACCCATAGCTCAGAGGAAACTCCAAGCGAGGAAGAAACGCGAGGCCATGGGACGCAGCTCCCTGTCTGAACTCATGAAGCGCGCCTCGTACTATCCAACCACGGGCTGGCAACATGAGGAATCCGGTAACACCGGTACCTTCGTCATCGAGCACGAGGAAGGGAAACTGAAGCAGCGCAGTCGAGCTGTAAAACCAACCCTCCATCAGGAACATTTGCAGCAGCTGAACAGTGCCGTGTTCCAGGTGGCTAAGTACGGGTTGAGTCGCGTCGCTGAGCAGCGTAAGGAAGAAGACGAACAGAACGTTGATGCCGAAGAAAAGCAGCCGAGACAGCGGAAGATTTCCCTCTCCTTGCCCGACCTACGCGAGGAAGACCTAGACCACGATGCCAAATCCTCAAGCAGCAGAGCGAATTCCCCGCCCAAGAGTTCCCACCAGGACAACCACCTACGAGTGCCTCATCGTCCGTCCCCGTCTACGAGCCCCACCCCAAGTCGTAGGAGCACCCCTAGCCCCTCACGGCTCCACCATCCACAGGCGCAAACCAGCAAATCACACACCCCTCGTCTGAAGCTACCGCCTGTGGACTCGCCAAACACGAGCCCTGCCTCGGCCAGGCGGAGGGGCAGTGTACCCAACAAAATGTTCGCGGGTACCAAACCTGCGGTCAAGACCAGCGCATCTAACCAGACGAGCTTGGGTCTTTCTAGGAGCCCTCCCAATGACTGGGCGCCCTCTGCCAACAACCATAACCACACATCCCACGGACCTGTGCCAGTGGTGCATATAGTCACACCCAATAAGAATGTACAGTCCAGAACAAGGCTTTCATGGGAGGGCAAACCTTCGTCAGCGGTTCCTTCTTACTTGTTTAGATAACAGGGATACATAATAATCACTGTCTAAGAACTTTGAAGGGGTGTCATTCAAGTAATTTCAGTGAAAGGAAAATTGAGTGGACACGATCTGATTAGGAGTTGATACGAGTTGCATAACAGCCGAACTCTCAGTTTCTTATATCTTAGTTTTGAATGGGAACATGAAAATCAAAGTAGGCTTGTCTATTCAAGCTAAACCTGACTCGGTCTGTCAGAAAAAACTTGGCTGGCCCCTTGGAGTAATAATGGACTTAAGATTCGCCAGACGATGTGGAAAATGACTGAAAATAATTCGAAAAGTCGGGTGATTTTGTAATCCCGATGCATTGCATTGTATTTATGATGAATTTTAAATTATGGCATTTGTTTCTGTAATTGTATTAATTTAATTGGGTATAACCCGTATCATTAATTTATGTATAAATATTTTAATTCAACGAAACGGAATCAGCAAATTACTGTGAATAATGCAACATTTGCATTTTTTTTTACCACATGATCTCGGACGTCACTCGAGATTGATCAAACACAGACGCTTTAAACATTATTGCTCTTTTTATAAAGCTTTTTATTTGAAACTTTTGGGTGGACAAAATAGATTGTTCTTTTACAACAAAAATACCGCTTCAGCAATATGACTTAAATGATGTGAAACAAAAAGTCACTTTGGCTACAGCAATTTAAAAAGAAACGGTACTGAAAAACCACAGATGAAATAAAAAGAAATGCAAGGCCTCAGTCAACACATGCGAATTAAAATGTTGGGGAAATGTGGACATTTTAGATTACATCTTCGACAAAGACCTTATTTAAAAATCAATATTTCCATAAAAATACTTTGCCAAATTGAGCATTAACATTGAATAAAGTACGTTTTCCCGTGTTAATTAAGATGTAGTCTTCATTGGCTCTTCGTTATTTCAGGGATGCTAACTGTTTTAATATTTTTTGAAAATTCGTTTGTCATTAGTTCACACCAATTGGGAAATCACTCCCCATTTTATTTGAAGGAGTAACTGTATTACTTCTGTTTGTGAGATTTCTTCAAACTATAACCATCTTGGATACTTCCGAAGGGTATTTAGAAGAAGAAAAAAAAGGAGAGATAGTCCTTGCACTAAATTATATGTTAATATATTACCAATTGTCAAGCCATTACACATCAGACAAAATAAACGCTTCAGTGAAGTTAATCAAGTTACTATAAATTGTGAAAAGGCAACGTCATTAACTTTCCCATATTGTATTTACTTCAAATTTTATATTTGATGAACAGAGAGTTTGCCAAGTCACTCCCCCCCCCCCCCCCCGAAGAAAAAAGGGTAAAAGCTCAGTTCAAATTAATTCCTAGATGTGTTCAAGATGTTGAGGTATGCTGGATGTTCTGGTGAATTTCAAAATTGAATTCAATGTCATTTTCTTTCTGTCGCTCACCACTAACCGCTGGGTCACTGGAAGAATAAGAAAACAATGAATGTAACTATTAGAAAAGAGAACTGACAATTTTTGGAATCTTGGAAATTAATAAAAACAAGGATTTCCCAATTTCTAATAAAGGAATATGCTCAAGAAATGTAAAGAAATTCATCATCATTCATCTTTTCATAAAATACTCAAAAAGGTTCTTAAAAATGAAAAAAAGTCTCAGATCTTATTAAACTTGTCAAGATTAAGCAAAACCCTAAAAGGAACTTTAAAATAAAGTGGAAATAAAAAAACCTTTTTATAACTCTTGTAGCTTCAAGAAGAAGGCTTTGCACACTTAACACCATCAAAGATATTATTTTGAAAGAAGTTAACTCCCGAGTGCACAGTGCTTGTGAAATTTGTCATTGAAAGGACAAGATAAGAATAAAGATAAGGCCAAAAAAAATTTTAAAGTAGTCGGTCTCTGGTCAGCGCGCGCGTCGATTTTAATCATGCGCGTCAATACTTTTTTTTTTCCAAAATGTTCTGCGGTAGCTCCAACAGCGCTCTCTATTACGCCCTCCTCAAATTTTTTTTACCAAAGAGCACCAAGGAATGGGAAATTGCACCAAGGCAAATGATCGAGGGCACCAAGGCAAATTATGGAGGACACCAATGTACATGAGGACACCAAAAAAAAGCAAAATAGTACCCCACCTTGTCTGTGCAATCCAAGCTTGAAAAAAAAAAAAAAAAAAAAAAAAAAAAAAAGCGTCGCCGCATCAATTCCAGACCTTTCGTCTGACCAGAGACCGAGTATTTTTATTTTTTTTGCCTAACATGCCTTATGAAGTCACCTACCTGACCACTTTGAACTTGGAGGTATCAATTTCTGGCATAAACGTGTCACATTCAAACTGAGAGTGGATGCGCGTCAGGTAGATGCGATGACAAAGGGAGGACTCCATCGCTTCCTATGTAAATATTCAAACATACAAAAATGAGCATACATTTCTTGATCCACATTCAAACAAACACAATTTTCGTAAATTTCTTGAAGTTGATGATTTTATAAGCATTTTTGTCCCCTCAGCATTCCAGGGAACACAGACCTATTGCACTTCAATGCCTCCTCTCATCCACATATCGTCGTGCTCTGAAAGACTGGTGCAGTCTTCCTGAAGGTTTTGTGCACTGTACATCCTTGCGAGAATGCAAGGATGATGTATAATAATAATAACTAGAGGTTCGCGTTTGTTGAGTTACAAACGCAGAGTGGTCGGGCTGGCATATTTTCTTGTGTTTACAGTGACTTAATCATAATTGAACTGCACATTACCCCTCCCTTTACCCTGCACCCATTACCCTGTGTTTTTCACAAAGAAAATCACACAACCTGCAGTTGAACTTGTTGCTTTACCTCGACAAGACTTGTAGGCCTATGGGAAGCGCACATCTGGTGCTGCATGGATGGCTACTCAAGCATACAACCAGTTGGGACTATTGGTAGACTTGCCGGAGCCTCTAACGTCGTTGGAGTTTATGCAACATATGCTAATCATATCATAAAATGGCTTTTATGTGTTTTTTTTCTTTTGCATGGGCATAATAAAATTCTGCACTGACTTTACGACAGAAAAGTTTGTGGCTACACGCTGTGGAAATATTAATTTTCAGCATTCAGATATGAGAGGAAAACTGGTGAGGCGCGATTTCAATCGGTTATGGAAAGAAATCTTGTTTTCCTTTTATTTGAGGCTAATTTCTATATTTGAATTCACCTAACTTTGACCTTCCGGCAGCCCCGGAAGGAAAGGTCAAACGACTTTGACTTCCGGATGATAACGCCATCACACTGTTTTTGTGTCTAGCATTCCTCACTAAACACTTTTATAATATACGTGTCTGTAGTAAAATGCTTCCGCTTTTGAGCTCTATTCAGTTTTTATTGCACTTCCGGTAACACCGGAAGTAAAGGTCAAGCGGTTTTGAGTCTGGGAAAAGAAATGTTCCTCACGGCATAGTCTACAACCTCACTAAAAACGAACACGATACTCTATTTAGTTCAAAAGATATACGCAAACTATTTAGTCAAAATTTGCCCTTAAATCGCTTGTAATTTGATACCTGATGACCTCATGATGGCGTAACAACAATTATAACATCTTCGTAACAAGGTACAAGTTCACACAAGGTTTTGTGATCATACCGTGAACCGTTCGGAAGAAATGTTGCTCTATTTTGATTTCAGGCTAACGTCTTATTTTGAATTCATTTAACTTTGACCTTCTGGTAGACCCGGAAGTAAAGGTCAAGCGAGTTCACGTACAAGGCAAAAAATGTTTAGCGATTAATGGTCTATCTGATTACAGAATACAAACATCATTGAATATTTTGTTCAAGAGTTATAAGTGAAAGTATTTGGTCACTTTTTCAGTTAAAATCACTTGTAATTTGACACCTGATGACATAATCATGACGTCAGTCTAATATGCACCACTTCGGATGAGGGTCGATATATATTGAAAGTTACAAGTTCATACCATATACCGTTTAAGAGAAAAACCGGCGGAGAAGTATTGTCCGGAAAAAAAAGAAAGAAAGAAAGAAAGAAAGATTAATCGCAACAAATCCAAAGAGTGGTCGGGTTGTGCCCGGCCACTCAATAATTTGGGAGGCTAATCATCCTTACTCGCAGCTGGTATGCTGAATTGCGAAGGACGCGGCTACAACGTGGTCGGGCCGCTGGCACGTAAAGGCGCCTATGGCTGCCGGCCACATCGACCAATATATGACCACGGAGCACTGCCTGAGATCGAAAGTGTTCAATTTTTCCAGAGGGAGGAAAACCGGAGGGCCCGGAGAAAAACCCACATGGCACAGGAGAGAACCAACGCACAACTCTACTCACATGCGATCTGCGGCCAGGATTCGAACCGTGGTCACCTTGGTGAGAGTCGGGCGCTTTACGCACAAGCCACCCATGCCACCATGTATGTGTAGATTTACGTCTTTCCTAGTTTCCTTCTTAACCCTAACAGAACTCAACCCATCAAACTCCAACAGCATGTTTAGTTGCAATTTGTCAGGATGGGTACAGTAGAGAGGTTTCGCATGCAAACGGATACGTTTAGTGCGACGGATACGTCATCAGTTATGACGTCATATGCCACTCACTAGTCCGCTAAACGTGCAGACGACACGCATATCTCGCTCGCTACACGTAAGTAAAAAACGGATACGGATAGCTAAACGTAAGTGTAAGTGTATCCGTTCGCTTGCAAAACCTCCTATTACCCCTAAACTGACAGTCTTTTACCTTGGGTTGGCACACCTCCAGAATCAAAGTCAAAAATATGTGTGTGCAGTTTCCCATATGGTGTTGGAGTTTGCCAGGATGGGTATGGTTCCTAGTAAATCATGCTCGGGAGTTAGGGTTAAGGCACCTTTCTTTATCTTGTAGCTGCCACCTCAAGAGGCCTTGGCCCTTTGCTTGTACCCCCCCCCCCCTGAAAACAGGACGCTGGGAAGGACTGATATCTCTTTTTGCTCTAATTGGATAGATTTTGCGTAACCTGTGACACAGCAAGCAGCACACAAAAGTGTTACAGCTGTTATTGTACGTAGCGCGCTAGCTGCATGCGAAGGTCTTGATAAGTTACCCATAATGCCATCCGTACTTCCTGCACAAGATTCTGTGAAGCGGCATGAGCCCTTCCCAGGCGCCCTGTTTGCAGGGTGGAGGGTACGAGCGAACCTCGGCCTTGTGGACACATTGTATTACCAAAAAGAACACAAAATCAAGTACAATGCACCATAAAAACAACCAGTGCCTCGAAATACATTTCTTATACAGGGTGTATCAAAAAAAGGTATACACTAAGAGAAATGTATCAAAAAAGGATGTTTTATAATTTTTCAAAAATCTGTCACAAAATATTGATGGACCAAGGTCTTACGCTTCAATTGCCACCATGTCAATCTTCAGCTGTTCCGCATGAGTGGACACTAGCTATTTACTTTCACCAGATTTGAATTGGCTTGCGCACAAAAGTGAAATGGTTAAAACATAATCAAACACCGTGGTAGGGAAGTTTAGGCATGTGCTTTGTTGCTCACAAACTTTCATGAAAATTGGATTAACCCTTAGTCCTCCACAGGCCCACCAAGTTTGGACTCAAGTTGCGCCTTCCTCAAAGCATTAACAACAGTATGACCTTACAAGTCAATGATTAGGCCTAATGGTAACCGTCATGAGGGAATGCAACGTTTGCACTTCATGCATGCACGATTCAGTCTTCGACGTGGCCACCATTTCTTTGAACACAGACTTCTGCCCTCCTCAGCATGTCATAAACTGCGCACCTAATCATTGCGGCATCCTGCTTCACAACAGCAACTTCGGCAGTAAGACGTTCTTGCAGGTCATCCAGGTCTCTTGGTGGAGTGGTGTACACCTTAGACTTAACATGGCCTCACAAGAAAAAGTCCAGTATGGGGTAAGATCGGGCGATCTTGGGGGCCACTCGACGGGCCGGTTTTAATGCGATGAAGCGATCGCCAAACAATTCAGTGAGACGTTCAGTCACGATCCTCCTCTTGTGCGGTGGTGCCCCATCTTGCGCCCACCAGGCACGCCTAAATTGTCCATTTCTGCCAGGACGATAATGATGAAAATCATTGACATGCTGAGGAGGGCAGAAGTCTGTGTGCAAAGAAATGGTGGCCACGTCGAAGACTGAATCGTGCATGCATGAAGTGCAAACCTTGCGGAGTGGAGTATTCAAATTTCCTTCACATTCACCTAGGCAAAATGGAATATTCATATCACCTCAGGAGGCTTGCTTGAGGAGCTTGCTTGAGGAGGCTTGCAAACTTGAAGCAGGTCAATATCTGTACACTATTTACCTTGTATACAGAGCTTCCACCAATAATCCAGACAACATCGATTCCATCAGCTACAGGAGGATCAGACAGGAGCTTGACTGCGTGATCCAGGCTCCGGCAGAGGTGGTCAGCACCAGCTGGACACTCACTGATAACAAGGAGGAAAAAAACTCAAAATTTACAGTGAAATGTACTTAAGGCCAAAACAAAAAAGTCTCCGGTTTCTGGTATGGAGTTTGTCCAAAAAGTGGTGCGGCGACGCGGCTTTTTTTTTTTATACCCTGACTTTTTTGCTTCAAATGTCGGCTGATGACTGCAAATGGTGCCCGACTAAACTTAGTGCAAATATATGGGAGTCCAGAGAGGCCACATAAAGTTTTTTCTCGATCATAACCCAATCTAAAAACACGTTAAAATTGTGCAGCAGCAGGATTCCAGTCAAACCAGTGAGTTTGGCGGTTTTGAGACATCATCTTTCATTGAAAAAAAAACTTTTTAATTTTGCCGACGCGCATGGCTACGGCGACGCGCGCGCATACCAGAAAGCGGAGACTTTTTTTTTTGGCCTAAAGAATAGTCAAACTTTATTTTCACAATTTCAATATGGTTCATTTTTAAAATCAGCAAGAATTTGCAAATATATCTGCATAAAATGGCATCACCCTGAGGTGCCGAGCTGATATATTTGCCTAGTTGGTTGCGCATTCCTTCGACTTTAGGCAAATTTATCATTTTTGCCAAATAATTAAATTAAAGAGTTATGATGTTTGATTAAATAAACAGCTTTAAAAAGACCCTAAAAATAACAAACTTTCACATTTTTCTGGATTTGGGGTCACTTTCCATTAACTTTGATTAACATTTTACATGCAACTACAGGTATGACTGTTATTAATCAATTACATATTTTGACTAATTTCAACCAAATGTTGTCAAAAGTATCAGTAGCCCAACATGTCACATACCAAACTGGGGTCAAAGGTCATCATAGGGTCAAGGTCAAAATAACATCAAATTTCAAATAAGCTCAAATAACAAAAGTAGCGCTGTCAACATGTTGGCCTTGGTCAAACATTAAAAAAAATATGTCCATGTGACCTCTTCATCTGACCTACAGCTATGGGGTCAAAAGTCATAAGGTGAACACAAATTTGTTGGCCCGCAGCTTCTGAGATCCTGTCCTGTTAAATAAGGACTTAAACATAACTTTCATGAGCAGTTAGTGTAAGGGGAGGCTCTTCAAAAAAATTAGGTTCATGTAATTATCTTCATCAATCCCATACCTTAATGTTTTGCTGAGAACAATGTTAACTCTGTTTGGTAGCGGGCGAAATTTGTCAGGGATCGACAGCCAAGTCTTACGACCCATAATGACAGCGTTCTTCTTGTCTTTCTCAGCTGTTGTTGATGTCTGGGTACTGAAGAACTTCATGTCAGTCCTGTAAATGGGAGCGAGAACATAGCCAGGTTTTAGATTATTAAGATGTGTTTCTGCATCACAAATATTTATCTGCTAGGACAAGGTTGCATTCTCAATTTTCATTATTAATAGCTCCAGAAACAGAAGAGTAGACTCTCTGTTACAGCACAGACAGTGCGTGGCCATAAGGCTAGTGGGATGATAGAGATTACAAAAACAAATTTTAATCTCAATGTATTCGTCCATATAAGCGAGTTCGGAATTCCAAAATAGTCTGGTACACAACAAGATTTGACAATTTTTTGTTAGGGATAACTGCGGCAGATAAATGCACACAAGGCTATGGAGAACATGGTAACCGAATCTGCATTCTGAGCAATTTTTCTGGCAACATGTGCAATCGAAAGGAGATGGCAACTTTCGTTTGCACCAAAGTTTGGACACGTACACACAAGCATGACAAGACACCTAAAAACACTTTGCTGTCCAAATGGTTTTTTTTTGCAGAATGTAACTTGAAAACACGACGATCTCATGCCCGCTCATGCCTACTACTAGTACTACAGTACTACTAGTAGTAACTATGATTTTGCACGAAAGAAAAATCGGCAAATCTTGATCACTGATGAGTGATGTGCACATATATCGTCAGACCCCCTAAAATGACGAGGATATGTTTTGACGCACTCACATTCAATTTGCGTTGGACAACGCGTGCGCGTTGGAAGCGTTACCTGCGTCAATTATGGTGACTCAAGGATACATGCGTAGTTAGTTGGAATACCGACCTCGCTTATTGTCAAATAGAAAAGAATGAAGTAGCCTACAATACAACCACTTCAAACTTATAACTAAGACTCGGCCATTGCACTTGACTGGCATGACTAGTACTATAGTCCCATAAATGTGACTGAAATACTGGACTACCTCCGTATATCAGTCACAGAGCCACGTACGGCCTGTGAGCGGAGCGTCCCATTGCTAGGGGAGCCGAAAATTAATAAAAGATCGAAATTATATTGTCAACAGAAAATCAACCCAGCTTACTTACTAGTAGTAGTAGTAAGTACTACGAGTGTGTTAGTGTTACCAGCAGGCCTACCTCCACAGGGTGGACGTGACAGTGACAGTCATGGCGATCGTGTATCTACGGGACCGGTTCCTATATATAACTTAGGGAACAAAAATCCACTTTTAAATTATTTGAGTAACCAAACTAGCTGGCGACATTAAGAACATATATGTATGTCATAGATAAAGGGCAGGGTTTTGAACTTCTGAGGAACATTTGGTGGTAAAATGACGGTGACAAAACGCAACACGAAAATAAGGCCAAACAAAAAAAATTGTGTGTTTACGGTAACTGCCTGAAAAAAATCCAGGTAGGTAGGTAGGGAAATAATTTTATTTTGTAATTTTTTGTTTCATTTCAGTTCTGCATGCCCATGCCTGTTCTTTCGCAAAAAATTGTATAAATACATTATTCAAGCATTCAAGATTTTCAATCGATACATTTCATTCCAATTAATTCGTTCTGGCATCCATCGGCCAGGTGCACCAATTCACCCCGATGCATTTGTGCAAAAATAATCGTACTTCATAGTTTGTAAATTGAAGTTTTTAGATTGTCGCAATTTTCGCACGTGTCAAATCATGCCTTCATGGTCAGTTTCAAGTGTGGAAATGGTTTATGTTCGTGGCAAATAAAATGTTTGAAATTTGTTCATTTAAAATGATCAATATCAACCTTCAAAATAGCAACAAAAAGTTTGAGGTCGGCAATTTGGCCGAAAAATTCCAGGTCGGTCGGGTTACCGTAAACACACCATTTTTTTGATTTGGCCTAAAGATGGCGATCACTGCGCAATGTACCATGACCATGTGTACCATGAGCACGCAAGTCGCGCTGCACGCCACCAACCGGCCCGTAAACCGCGTAGGAAAATCGTAATTTCTACCCCAAGAAACTGTTCAAAAATTACCAAAAGGGTGTCATTACATTGAGAGAAGGCTGCATATGCTCTAGAGTAGACAATGTCAATGTCATTTTTTAGAAATAAAAAAATTCTTGATTCTACTAATTTGATCGAAACAAAACCATGAAAACAGGGGCCCTACACTACACGATCGCCGACAGACACAGCCTACAAAAGTATCCTCGAGTCACCATAATCGGCGCAGGTAACGCTTGCAACGCGCGCGCGTTGTACAACATGTCCAACGCAAATTGAATGCGAGTGCGTCGAAATAGATCCTCGTCGTAGTTTTAGGTGGACTGACGTTCATGTTCACAGGACAAGGCTGCCCGACTTTACGCCCGTTTTCCACTCAATTCCTACCTCAGTTTCCATGGGATCGTACCATTAATTCCTATTCCTAGGGAGTCTTTGCACTTGCATGCAGCAACGATCAAGTTATACTGCTTCTGACCTGCCATTTCCGGCCTTCCTAGCGTCACAACTCATGTGCCGCCCAGCTGATGTTGACTTCAAGTGCAAAATTTCACGTTTCGCGCGCGCGGGCGCGAAAAAAGCTAGACGGCTGTTTTATGTTGCAGTAGATAAATATATACACGCGTCACCAACACCGTCATCATGTTCCCGGCCGCAGCAGCGGCAGCACCATTTAAATTTCATAAGAAACAACTTAACCTTGTCACTTCAATATCATTTGAAACTCCATAGTCCATTTTGACAGCTTAAATTTTTCAAAAATATTTCCTTATAACATGTATCTTGCAACAGCCGTCTTATAACAGCCGTCGATTTAAAACAAACAAAGCGCGCCCTCAATTGGTTGAACCATGGTTGAACTCAACCTCGTCCTCAGGGTGTCGAGCAGTACGCGCCCACCACTACCTGCTCTCTCAGGAAACCGTGTTGGAAATAAAGTAAGCACTGGGGACGAGGTTGGGTTGAACTCATTGATCGCCATATACACAGTCTGTGTATATATGGAGATCAATGGTTGAACTAGTATCAACCATCAATCTAGCCTTTCGCCAAGGCCATCGTTGCTTTAGAGCGGCGGAGTTGCGAAGACCCGAAGCGATTGCACGAGTGGCAAAGCCGTGTGGTCTCCATCTCCAGTCGTTTCGCTTCTTCGCCGCTTTGTCTAATGCGGGCAATTTTTTTTTTAAGACCAAGTTTAAATATGCATTTCCCTGATCAATTAAAACCGAATACTGTAGCTAATTATCGCGGAAAGAAGTTTTTTCCGAAATGCGATATCACGGAAAGACATCTCTCTTTATCTCAGTATTCCGTCTTTCCAAGATAACTTATCGCTTCCGTTATAAACGCATGCTTTTCCACATGATGTAAAGAAACACGGTGATTGACAAGAAGTGATTTTATACCAATGCACTGTCCCTTCTTGTGCAAACAAACAAAATTGAAATTAATGTCTGACGTCACGCTTTCCGTTTTCTATTCATATATGTGTGCGTTGTAACGCAAGTGTTAGATTGATACCCCGCAGTGTGAAAGAAAATACCTCTTTTGCCTTTAGCCAAGAGCAAAATGTGATGAATATGTAACATCCAGGAAATAAGTTGATCAAAACTGACAAGTCTTTTTTTTTTCTGCCTGGGGCATGGCTACCACGTGACTGGGACAATATAAAACAAAGAAATGTGGAAGCGATTTTATTCACACTGACTCCGACTGAAGTCGTGCCCATTATAGTTCATGTTTAGGTTTTACTGCATTTCTGTATTGCTTCTATTACTCCACTGGGCTTTCCGTTGTAGACGATTATTCTATCCCCAAACTATCTTCCTATAGGTAAATGTGTGTTCCCCACCCCCGACAGATATACCGGGTCACGATCCGGTAAATTCGTCCCGGCGGGGGGATACATTTACCAAGTCAATGTAATAGTTCGCCGTGGTCTATTATCGGCGAGCAGATTCGCTGATTAATTAGGCAAGACCCCGCCTCTTGACCTCCTAGATTTTGACCAATCAACGGGCGCTTTCTATATCGGGTCTTCCGTCATTCACCCGTTGCGCGTCATAGACAATGGATTAAAAAAAATATGTCACGCGCTCTGTATCATGCTACGCTATATCGCGCCCGGCTGTTGTTGCATTACAAAACACTGCTTTTGAATTGACCAATCAAATCGTTTAGTCCTGATTTAGGAATGAAATGACATCACGATTTAGTAAAGTCGACTCCGGTTGGCTGGCGCGCCGCTTGCATAACTTTGCATGTCAGGAGATGTCAGACGTTATGCAGGGTTTGGCTCCGTGGATAACGAGTGATACTCAGACTAACATTTACCGGGGCCGGGGGGGGGGGAGACAGAATTACCTGTTTCACCGTCACTTGACTGCCAGAATCCAAGTTTATTTTATATACAAAAAGCCGGATTAAGAAATATTCCGAACACACAGAAATCTATCAGATGGGAAGCCGCCGCTTTGTTCGAGGATATTAATGTTTACAACAACGGTGTAACGTACAATGGCCACGCCCCCATTGCTGCAAATTTCCCAAGACGTTAGTGCGAAAAAGTAATTAAAAAATATCCAATAGGCGCTATAGTAATAAGTGGTGCAAGCTTGTGTATGACGTTTTTACTAACGAACCGGTTTGATCACTGACGTGTTGGAGCGCAGCCACGACAGACTAATATAAAACACGTGCGCAATTCATATTCTTCTAGTTTGGTGTCTCCGATAGCACTGTTGGATACGCGACATAAACCCTGCATTATTTTTCTCCTCTGTATTGGGACGATTTTGCCGGTGACGATGTTGATGAAATCTGTTTGGGTGGTTCTGCTGCTGTCGGGAATTCTCTTCCAAAGCGCAGCCGGGGGTAAGTTCAAATTAATCATTCCACCATGTTTCCTGGGGATAATCCCCATTCGATTACCTTTCCCACTTTTGTTGGTTGTGTTTTGGTGACAACATTGGTCTTTGTTCTACAAAACAGACGCTAGACTTTGTGCCCCTCATGAATGAAGAAATTTGGAGATTGATCATTTCTTTAATTTCAAAAGATATCTTATCAAAGTAATATTTTCCGTTTACGTATTTCAGCTTGTGTCCCTATATGCTTCATTATATCAGATTAAATTCTACCAAAAGAAAATGCTGCAACATATAGGGGCTAGTATAATATGCAGTCGTTTTTTTTTCCTCCGAATATAGAGAATCGTATTGTTTGATTACTCAAACAACTATGTTTTTAAATTTATATTTTGCAGATCAGGGTGCTCAGAAAGTATATCAGTTTAAGAAATAGACCTAATATGTCGTTTACTTTGCTCAGCCCCTTATTAATTCATGTCTTTTATTCGTAAATCACAAATCAACAACAAAAAGACACGGAGGAAACCCGGAACATCATGAACATATAGGTACTAACGGGGCCGTATCATAAGTCCGAAATTTCGGACTTATGAGGCGTCGGACCTATGAGGCGTCGGACTTATGAGCGAACCCCGTAATTACAGTACACCTGTAGTTTGTACTCGTCACGGTTGTTAGATTCATCTATTCCGTTTAGATAAATAATGTTCTGTTTATTATCATTATTCCCCTTATCGGTGTTTTACGAGCAGTTTTGTCAATACGTTGAATTGAAATATCATGATACACCGAACATCCTTTAGAAGAGAAGTATGTTTGTGACCAGCCCTCCCCCTCCCCCAATGGTGTACACCCTGGCCATGGAGCTATTTGTAACTAATTGCTCATTGGATGGATACGAATATGGATGTCACCTATCTATAGTCATCACTGTTTCCTCACTGCGTTTAAAAAATTAATATTTAATCACAATCCTGAATATTTTTTCAGAGACAATAAACCCTCTTTTCTACCTAAGCGCAAAATTAATTTATTACGATGGCGGATGGAGGGTACGGTTAATTTTTTTTTTTAAAGTGGGTTTTTTTTTTGGGGGGGGGGTAAACGTTTTGTTGTTGGGCTTGCATCCATATATTATGAAGCCCTAAACGGTGAAGGAATAATTTGGGATTGACGATTCTCTTTTTGTTTAAAAAGGCATCTTGAGTTTCCAGGTAGTTTTTCTTTTCAGCCCGGGACTATATGAAACAAAGCATCGACAGCTTTGGACATAAACGAGATATAAACAATCAAAACACAAATCTTGATGGGGAAAAAAGTAACGCTGTTTTGATTCAAAACCAATGTTTCAAACCAATTAAGCACGCGATCCAGCGGGAACAATCCAACATTTTAAGAGATTTGTTTTTTATCATTTCACTGATTAAACTGATCTTTTTTTGGCTTCTTTGCAGACGGCGACGGCGACCCCTGTGCAGGTTTGACGGTAAGGGAATGCCTGCGACTCTGGTTCTCGCAAAGTGGTAAGTTCAATAATGATATGTTTTTCTTTGGAATGAAATAGTTCCATTCGGCAAAAGAAATTGTCAAAAGTTGGCAAAGGCTTGCAGAAATCAGAACATAATGATAATGAACACCAAAGTTGAACTTCGTTGTCATTTTATACAATAATAATAAAAATAGTTACATTGGATTGGACATTTGGAGACATCCCCATAGACTTGTGCACAAAATTTTTCAAACTTAAATGTGCCCTAACCCAATATTCCATTGTCCTTTTTCTACAAATTTCGGTATGTTTACTAATTAGACAACGAGCAACAATTATAACCTAATTGCAACATGCGACAGTCAAACTTCGCCTCTAAAGGGGGCTGTGACATTAGGGAGACATGAAAATGTCTCCCACCGTTTGAAAAAATTACGATATCGTGTCTCCTTTATGGTACATTTACACGTAAAGGGCTACTTGTTATTGTAATCAGAATTATAATAACTATCTAAACAACAAAAACCCGCTTTCCGTGTCACAAAGACATCACAAAGCGCTTTGATTAAAAATCCACATATTCTTAAGAAGGACAGATAAAAACAGTTTCCTGCAGATTTCACTTTGGCGTACTAAAAGTAGTTTCTTGCTCGTGTGTTGCGAGTGTGCGACAAATTGTAATAAAATTATAAGTTTTCCCGGCTATTTAAAAACGTTCATCATTCAAATTCACCGATTCTAATATTCAAAATCGTCCAAGTAAAATTTCAGACGCTTTGGGCAAAATCAATCTAGTCATGTATTTATTTAGTTTCAAAGTTTAATGTGCAAAAGACTGCATACTACACTTATGTTCAAATATTCGATTGGTTTATTGTTAATAATAATACAACGATCGAATGATCAAATAAATAATAATCAAATAAATTATTTATTTATTTATTTATTTTTTTGCAAATGTGGTGGAAAATAGTTTGTTTCGTTTTCGAATACATTACACGCCAATGGTTACCAAAACAGATCAAGACAGAAATGTTAGACGTATCGACATACATAACCCTGCCAATCACGGGCGTGATTACGATTGTGATTGTTCAATTTCGATGCCGCGTTTTTGTAATACAACAACCTGTACAAAAATGCACCTGATCGATCGTGTGCGTGATGTTTACGCAGGCGGGGAGCTCGAATTACGCGCGTATAGAAGGCGCCTGCTGATTGGTCAGTTTTTCGAGGTCATACGCAGTCTAGTTGCATAATTAATCGGCGAATCTGTTTGCATAGACCATGGTCGGCTTCGCCAGGGCACGGGTCTATTACATAGACTACCCCCCCCCCCCAGGAAAAGCACAAAAAAAACTAAAGAGATGTGAAGTCATATTTGCTAGTACTTTAATACACATTCAAGAAAATGGGCGTCTGCAGGGGTGTCAATGGGGGTCGGGTGGGTAAATGTCCTGCGCCCCAACCTCGTCCCCAGTGCTTACTTTATTTCCAACCGCGTTTCCAATAGTAAACCCTGGATAGGAAACTTTCTTCCTGTATCCTGATTGGATACCGCAATTGGCTAGTAATGGATTTTTATCGTGTACTTGGTGCTATATATTCACAACGTGCAGTACGTGTTTTCGCGATCATTCGTCCACGCCTTCTCGAAAATACTAATTTCCTTTCCAATTTGCTCATATTAATATGAAATATGATACTGCATGTTGTCTCGATAAGATCGTAACAGTTTGATTTCAAAAATCGTGTTTTCGTAACTCACGCCGTGCTCGCGCTGCTACGAATTGACTCTGTTTTTACCCCAGACACCGCATACAAAAACAAACGCTAATGTGTAACGCATATCCAGGCACCAGACTGTTCCTCATTTGCATACGTGTGCAAAAATCTTGCACATGCAAATTATCCAATACCAGGGTGAGAGAGCAGGTAGTGGTGGGCGCGTACTGCTCGACACCCTGGGGACGAGGTTGCCTGCGCCCATCCTCGAAAAAAAAATGATAAATTGAGAATTTGTTGGAGAAAGTACAAGGATTTGGGGGAAAAGATGTGCTTGCCCCCACCCCCCCCCCCCCCCCCCCTCCGAAAAAAATCCTGGTGACGACCATGCTGCCAAAAAGTGTTTTCTGTGGTATTTTGAGAAAAAAAATTGTGAAGCATACCAGTCACACATTATCGATTCTCATTATCCATATTTTATTATAATTACTTCCGACTATTTTGTTTGTTCAAAATTATTATTAATTATTAATATGACTTAACACAGCTTATAGCTCAAACCGAAAGACATAAAGAATTAAACAAAGGTGACATACAAGCAGGGTTATACCTTACAGTGGCGTAGCACGGTCATTTTTATTGGGGAGGGGGGGGTTAAAATGTTTTGAAAAAGGGCACTTGGACATCCGTGGCCTCCGTAAAATCAAACGGAGGGGGGGGGGGGGGACTGGTACCATATGTCGGTGGGGGCGCTGTTCAAAACCGACCATTATTCACACTCACGAACACTCTATAATTTGTATGGGCCTATTCAGGGCGATACGTGCGTCAAATTTAAAAAAAAAAAAAAGCACCTGAACGGCCGTTGTGGTAGTAAGCACCGGTGTAAAAAGGCCTTTTCAATGGAAAAGGGCAATATTTAGAAAATATTGGGGGGGGGGGTAAATACCCCCTTATCCGAAAACTTTCGGCAAGAGTTCATTTGTATGACCATGGCATGGCATTCAGTACATTTTTGGTCAAACACTTATATTCTTCCTCCACCTCCCAAAAAAATGGGACCAAAATGATTTGGGCCCTAAACGTGATGTAAATACATCCATTCTTATCGCCATAAAAAAATGAAAAAAATACATTATTTTCATTTATTAGTAGCGTTAATCAATTTGGGTGTGTTTTAATTTACTTTTACACGTGAACTTCCACTGTCCTAATTATCGTCACATATAGGCATGCGCAATACAGCAAACGAGTTCGTTTTTCCTATAGAGTCCAAATTTCACATGACACCGGCATTTACTTGAACAGGATCATCCCGTACTTAATGACAATGGCTTCCTTGTTGTTTGTATTTTTGGTACGGTACAGGGGTAGGGGAGAGATCCTTACCAGAGCTGAAGGCTCGAGCCATCTTGACTGATGACTTCGGGTGAGTTGCTTTTTTGTCTTTTGGGATCAAGGCAGTGCGAAAAGCTGTAGTAGAAATGAAGTAGACCTAAGGAACGTGGTTGGGACTGCTAGACCTGTCCACATGGGCGTGTGTTACTATTAATGAAGTTGACCACGGGTTCACATTGTAGTTTTCCCGCCATCGACCGCCATGACACGTCTCTGAATCTTTGTGATCGAGTCAGTTTTTTGGATTCATTAAATGCTACATTCAGAATGAGTTCCAAGATGGTGGCAGGGACGGCTGTGAAATTCCAGCAAACAAAACAAAACTGCGCCTTGAAACCTGAACTTCATTCAGTTTTCCGATCTGGATCTTGAAATCTCCAAGTCACTTGAATCATAGCTAGGACCCAGCTCTATGCTTGAATGAACTCCTTCAATCAGTGGATTCCATAGATACAAATAACCTGGTGATGAAAGAAGACAGGGATGTACGTAAACAAGCGTATCAGCTCACCTTAGTTTATTTGATATCGCGGGCCAATAATATTGGGTGTACCCGAGCATGCATTGCCCCTATAGTGTCGCAGTTTACGGAGTAATCGATAGTCAAAAACTTTGTTTTCCCATTTCAACAAAGTTTTCACAGTCCTTACACAATGCAAATTCATTATAAACGCTGCTAAAATGTAGAGCTCCGATTACCAAGACAAAACAGGTTGCTTGAAAACGCCATTCAAGAATCCAGACAATAATTTTCAAATTTCGTTTTCTGTTTCCGTGGGTTTTATTTTGAAATTTATTATGATTACATGACAATGTACAATATTTTGCCATTGGTTGCAGAACCGGATTTTAGCTTCGCGGGGTTTTGAGCATAGCAGCGGTGTTTATTATTTCATTCTCCATTTTTCTTCTTCCCTCTTCCTTTCCCCTTCCTTTGCCTACAAAACTGACTAATGGGGGGGGGGGCGACACTCCCCGCCCCCCTGTAGCGACGCCCGTGCCCAAGGGCAAAAACCAAACATTAAAAAAATATTACAAAATGGTTATATCCTGATAGTTTAAGTTTCAAGAAAAAGTCCGAACGACTCACTCCATTGCAACTTTCTAGTCTTCTTCTAGCTTTCGTGAAACGAGGTCCGGGGAATGCCCCCCTTCCGGGAAATTTTGAAATCTATGATAATTTCTCCTGCATTTCGAAGGCAATTGAAGAATTAATTTTCAGGACTGTAGCATTCCATGTGTTTTGGCCCCATTTTACTAGTTTCATAACAGTATAGTTCGCGGCTGAACCGCTACTGTCTTCAACTCGGTCATTTTGTGTCGCCTAAACGAGATTTTGAGGGACACCTACCAGACAGTACTAAATTCTGAATCCCCGTATCTCCGTGTGTTACAGTTTAGGTTAAATTTTTGAAAAAAGTGTATTGGATGAGGTGACCCTTGGGTGGGAAGACACAAAGGTCATGTAGGGGTCATTGTTCAAATATGCTTCAAATGTATGGGTAATTCGCGATCGTTGTTTTTTTTTAAGAAAACAAAACATATAGGCGATCCGCGGATCACCTTGTTTCTCTTCACAATCCTTTTGCCACCCACAATAAAAATTGTTTTTTTATCATGGGTCAGAACACGAAACAGGCGAATGGACCGATCCGCAAACTGACGATTGTTGGGCGGAACTACTGCAGGTAAGACGGAACAAAATATTTGCCATGTGAAATGCCTATCCATAAAAAGTCTGCTAGAAGTGGACTTCATTAACAATCACCATTTGCAATTAAATGAATCAAACCAAAGATAAACTGTTATGCAACATCCATCACACCTTTGTTAACTTTTTTTTGTGAACCCGTCTGCTCTTTCAACCATTTACCAGGTCACCCTGAGAGTTTTCAGTACATTCTGAGCATGGGCGTTGCGGGGGGGGGGGGGGCAAGCCTGCAAGGCCTTGGGGGCGCAAAGGGGAGCATCCTGGATATTGTTTTGATTTCTTTTCTGACGCATTTTGACAAACTCATTAATAAAATATCTTCTTCTTTTTTTGATAACGTGTATTAAAGGTATAGGGCAGGTCATTTGTCATTGTGCATTTTTGTGTGTGTCGTTTTAAGCAACAAAAGTAAAACCTGATGAAGTTTTAGCTCTGTTACTGCTGTGTATCCGAGAAGACAGTATTCTAGCATCTCGGTTTCAATTCAGAAGTTGCCGAGTCATGTTTTGAATTGCGCCCGAAATCAGCATCCAGGACACGTTCTCATTCAGTCAATTGCAGCTACGTATTAAGGCCATTATATAGAATAATGCGTCACTTGACGCATCTTTGGAAATGGACTTCTTTGATTGTTTACTTCAAACTGACAGCATGTCATAAACAATAATTTCACGGAGAGTTTATTGGCATCCCCATCTTTAGACCATAAGTAAGATTTTCAACAATATATTTGTCTGTTACTTTTTGGATAGCTGCAAATGATCTATACTCTACCTTTAATTTATCCATACTTTAGGTATGAAAACGATATACGCAAATTGCTTCAGCTCGGAAAGGTGTTTTTCTTAGAATGGTATGTTTCCAAGAGGGTTTCGAGTTGAGGGACCGTGTCTTTCCCAGTTTTATCCAAATCTTATCCTTTATGTCCATTCACAGGTCCTGCACTTTTGTGATGGAAGGACGAACATACCACTTCAGTCTAAGTTTTTTCCCTTTTCTTTAGACAAAACGAACTTGGTATTGGCCAATCAAACGAGAATATGACGATCAAGTTGGAAATTCTTGAGATATCAAAACTCTGTTTTGGTATTTGGTATTAAATGTCTACTTTTTCAATGCGAGATAAAACTATCAGGCCGTGTATACCAAGTAAATTTTGTTAGTTTATTTCGGCGACTCGCCATTTTGCTTATAATCCTTTGTTTAAAAGATTTGATCTTGTGGAGTCATTTTAACTTCTGTAACAGTATAGAGTTGTGTTATCAATAACCTGAAATGATATATTCTGTTTTCATTTCGTTTGAAAATTCTAAAACTTGCTTAATGCCGATACAGAATTAAGGCCAAATTTACATGACAACCATTCCTACCTTTTTGGTATTTTGAGACCAATACAAATTTGGTACAACCAAAACACGACGATGACTTTATAGTACAGAGGAAAAACGTCATTTGTTAAAGACCATAAAAAAAAAAATCAATTTGAAGAAAGGTAGTATATATCCGAGCGTAAACTTATAACAAGATCACCACAAGTATGCGAAACATTTATTTTGGTGAGTGGGGTAAAATATTTATTTTGTGCTGTTTCGAACTTTTGTTTTACTGTGTAATGCAGAGTAGTTCAAGTTAACTTTCATGTGATGATACCAACAATTAACCAACAGAGAACGGGGGGGGGGGGGGGGGGTCAACCCAGGGTTTGGTAACCAAAAACACAATGACGACTTTAGAGTAATTATAGATGAAATACATCATTGGTTAAAGACCGTTAAGAATCATTATGAAGAAAGGTAGTATGTCAGAGCGTAAACTTATAACAAGAGTATGCGAAAAGTTATTTTGGTAAGTGAGGAAAATATTAATTTTGTGCTGTTTCGAACTTTTGTTTTACTGTGTAATGCGGAGTAGTTCAAGTTAACTTTGATGTGAAGATACCAACAACTGACTCCATTTTTTTCAGTTCCGACCAACAGGGAACGGGGGGGGGGCGAAATGCCAGAAATATTCTGGACGGCGGAGCATTTTCAATATTGGGTTTGATTGCTCACACATGAGTTTGATATGGAGTGCCTGTAAAAACGTTACTAACATGAGACTTTTTCAATCGTTTGATCTTAGTGAGATATTGTCACTCCTTTTAAAAACTCAGACATGAGTAACCCGTACGAAGACGTATTGATTTAAACCAAGGTTCTCCAATGATTTTCATGTTGTTTGGATCCCTGGGCATACGTAATCCATGTGCGCACAACCAAGGGCGGATCCAGGACACAATTTTTTTTGGGGGGGGGGGGCCAAAAAAGTTTTGGGTCCCCACAAAAAGTGGGTCAAAAAATTACGGCGTGGGGTTCGGGGCCCGCTTAAGGGCCCCGAAAACTTTTTTGGACTCTAGATGCTCTGTGGTGCGATCTGAGGCAATTTCTGACCACTTTAACCAATGTTTTTTTGAGGTAAGATGGTGGTGTACTCATTGCCTGCCTTTATTGCGATATCACATAAAAAAAAAAAATGGTTTCGTTTTGGGGGGGGGGGGGGCATGGCCCCTTTGGGCCCCCCCCCCGATCCGCCCTTGCGCACAACGAGCTGAATTGTGGCCAAATACAAATGCGTATATCCTAGTCTTTTTATCGTTATCTGCTGGTTATTTATGTCTGATTTCCATAATTTTCAAACAATGCATGTACAATCTATTCAAACCTGGCAATGGACACCAAACATAATTGTTTTCGTTCGGGGCTTTGGGCCTAAAAGCGTAGTTGTAAAAGTTCAGATAATTATTACACCCTCAAGTGCACGTGGTGTAGTGCTTAATAATTATGTCATGACCATTTTGTGGAGTGAAAACTTGTGCTTTTACGTTCAAGAATTGTGTTTGGTTATAGGGGTTCCTCTGTTTCGTGTTGCGTTCTGCACAAACCACTGGTAAACTTGTTGGCGATTTCATAAAATTAAAGTTCTTTCTTTGCACCAAACCTGTTGGCTTCTTGTCGTTTGATTATCGGAGGAATTTTCCAAGAGTTTGTAATCTAGTCGAGCCGTCGAGAAAGGTCACAACCGTAACAAGGGTCAGAGAGAATGTCATAAGTAACAGGAGTAACGACAAAGGATCGCCTTTGTCAAATTTCATTGCAACAGTTTTGTTCAAACTCGACGACGGACTGGATGGCATGACATCGACTTGAATACAATTTCTGTTAGTTTCCATTACCTCATAGCTCAGTGCTGCTTCGTACGAAGCTGTATTAGGGACATGGTGAAAAAAATATTCTCTCTCCATTATATCTCGTACGTATACTACTTATATCTCGTACGTATACGACATATAAGTCGCACGTACGACCTATGGATTGTAACTCGTACGTACGAGTTATATCTCGTACGTACGACATATCGTACGTACGAGTTAGCTGAAGGGAGATACTATATATATATTTTTTTCACCATGTCCCTAATACAGCTTCGTATCTTCGCAGCATACGAAAGTAACCTGCTCAAGGCCGGTTCAGACTTCATGCGAATGTGAATGCGATGCGAAATTGAAGTCACGAAGCATTCGCCGCGAAATTCGCCGGAGTTTAATGTGTACAACTTTTGCGAATAGATGCAGCAACAAACTTCAAATAGAGTAACAGCGATCAAACACCGTTTTTGTACTGTCAGAACGGATGAAATTGAACGTACTCAACATTCAGCCCCACTCGCCCCCACCCGGGTACCCCCAGGTTTAGAATGAGAACCCTGGCTACGCCGCTGCAACGAACGAACGAGGCATCAATTTTAAAACAAAAGGAATTTCTTCGAATGGTTCAAGGGATGAAGATGAAACCTTGTATAAACATGAATCCTTGTCTAAAAATGTGGAATTTTTGTTTGATATCATCATCACATCATCATATATGAAATCAGAAGCGATTTGAGGTCAAATGTTTACAAAATACTTTCATCTTTAATTTTTGAACTGAATTGGATACACAGTTCAGGTTTTTCCCCCAATAAACTACAAAGGTTTTTGTAAGGTGACAGATTTTGCCTTGGGCAACAGTTTTTATTTTCGGGCACAAAACCGTTTGCCCTTTTCTTCCGGTGTTACTGAAAGTACAATGACAAATAAATATAACTTTCAAATGGAAGCATTTTTAAAATAGTGATTCTGTGTGGCATAAACTCGAAGGACGTTAGAGGCTCCGTCAAACTGATGTCTACCGAATTACCGATATCACCGATATACTGTTTCAATTTTTGAGTCGCCATATGTGCAGCACCAGCAACGCTCTATAGTCATACATTTGCGGAGGCAGCAACAAACTTCAAATAGACTAAACAGAGATCAAACACCATTTTTTCGTTTCATAATTTGGTTGACTGGCTGGTTTCTGAAAACAATTTATCAATGGAAATTTACACTCTTGAGTATAAAGCAGGAAGAACAATTCCATGAAAGCATTTCCAACATGAACAATTTCGTCCTGTGTAGAGAAAATTAAACATTCCATGTAAATCAAATTAGGTTTTGCCCCTCACCGACGTATAAACACTGTATACTCAGTGTGTTACCTCCCGAGAGAAAGTTGGTTGGGACTCGAACACACGACCTCCTGCCTTCCAGTGCAGACGTCCCACCACTCGACCACCGACCACCAACGGGATCGGTTGGCTGGTTCGAATCTGATGTACGTAGCACTATAGCAGCGGGTACCGCTAAATGCCCATACTTCAAAATTCTTTTACAATACTCAGAACTCTCACAGGAATTCAAGCTGCGCAGAAAAATGATGAACAACATGTCGTCGGGTGCCCGGCAGAAGGTCATAATTATGAGCGTTCTGACGCAAAAAAAATAATTTTCAACAAAACTGCACTGAAAGGTTCTATTGTTCCCCCACACGTATTGTGAATCCAATGTTCTCCCACACGTAAAATAATATAAATCGTACGATTTTGAAATTTGTCACACGTATCAATGATTAGTTTTGGAACAACATTTATTAATTTCTGACGAAAATGTATAAATTTAATTAAAATTGAGGCAGTTTTCTGCATATGCCCTTTTACTGGGAACAATATGGTGATTACGCGCTATTGCATAAGGGCATATGCGCATATGCCCTTCTGCCGGGCACACGACGATGTCATCTTTCGTTTTCTTTTCATTTTTTGGTGGCTTGACCATTGACTTTTCGAGATATTCTCACCCAAAGAAGACGACCCCTATTTTCCCCAAGGCGGAAAAGTAGCCATCTTGACAAACGATCCCTCCACAACATGGCAAAATAGCGCCCCTTTTGAGACCAATAGCATCCAAAATGTTCAGAATTGGAAGCCCCAAGTCCGGGCCAGAGGTTCATTACCATATCTCTTAAATTCCCCAATTTTACGGCGCTCAGAACTCTCTGATATAGAATATTATGAGGGTATCACTTTTATTCATGAGCTCGGCGGATGGATTTAGGCCTATTTACCGGTGTGCACCCTAATAAGATGGGATTTTAGCGTCGGGGTGATGTAAATCAAATTAGGTTTTGCCCCTCACCATGTAGTTGTCTTCAGTTGTCTTCATGTAGTTGTCTTCAGTGAAGGAACCAAGGATCGAACGAGGCATCAATATTAAAACAAAAGGAATTTCTTCCGAACAGTTCAAGGAATAAAGATGAAACCTTGTATAAACATGAATCCTTGTTAATGTGGATTTTTGTGTGATGTCATCATGACTTCATCATATATAACATTACAAGCGATTTGATGTCAAACATTTACAAAATACTTTCATCTTTAAGTTTTGATCTGAATTAAATACACTGTTCATGTTTTTCTCTCAAATAAACACAAAGGTTTTTGTCAGGTGATAGATATTGCCTTGGGCAACATGTTTAATTTTCGGGCACAAAACCTTTGACCTTTTTTTCTGGGGGTACACAGACAAATGAAAATAACTTTCAAATGGAAGCATTTTATCAACGCAAATTCATACTCAAGAGTATAAAGCAGAAAGAACAATTCCTTGAAAGCATTTCCAGCACGAACAATTTCACCCTCTCAATAGGCCTACTTCTTTGTTTTAATAAGTCTCTCGTCCTGTGTAAAGGAAATACAATATTCCATGTAGTTGTATTCAGTGACAAGAACCAACGATCGAACGAGTCATCAATATTAAAACTAAAAGGAATTTCTTCCGAACAGTTCAAGGGATGAAGATGAAACCTTGAAAAACATTAATCCTTGTCCAAAAATGAGGTTCTTTTCGTGATGTCATCATGACTTCATCGTATATGAAATTATTCACGATTTGAGGTCAAACATTTACAAAATACTTTCTTTAATTTATGAACAGAATTGGATACACTGTTCAGAACCACCCCCCCCCCCCCTTTCCTCAAATAAACCAGTAAGGTTTCCATGAGGTTATAGATATTGCCTTGGGCAACATGTTATATTTTGGGCACAATAAAACCACTTGACCTTATCTTCCGGGGTGCAAAGTGCAAAGATAAATTAATTTAACTTTTAAAATGAGAAGTATTTTAAAAATAATATTTTTTTCTTATGTCTTGGGACACTTAACACAAAAGAAAACGGTGATTAAGATGATCAGCATATGTTGCATATGCAGAAAATCAATATTTGGGAACAGTGTAGCCGCGAACCATTCTTTAGATAGATTAAAGCAGAATTTTATTATGCCCTGCAAAGACAAAAAAGCCATCATATCTATTTTGAAAATGATAAGCCTATGCTGCATAAACTCCAAGGACGTTAGAGGCTCCGTCAAACTCCATATTGATGGCTACCGAATTACCAATATACTGTTTCTATTTTGAGTAGCCATATGTGCAGCACCAGCAACGCTCTTCAAAAAGTGAGATCGTGTCTTCCATGTATAGGCCTACATTTGCCGAGGCACCAACAAACTTCAAGTGTAGTAAACAGCGATCAAACACCTTTTTTTCGTTTCCTAATTTGGTTGACTGGCCGGCTTCTGAAAACAATTTATCAACGCAAATTCATATTCACGAGTATAAATCAGAAAGAACAATTCCTTGAAAGCATTTCCAGCACGAACAATTTCACCCTCTCAATAGGCCTACTTCTTTGTTTTAATAAGTCTCTCGTCCTGTGTAGAGGAAATACAATATTCCATGTAGTTGTATTCAGTGACAAGAACCAACGATCGAACGAGTCATCAATATTAAAACTAAAAGGAATTTCCTCCGAACAGTTCAAGGGATGAAGATGAAACCTTGAAAAACATTAATCCTTGTCCAAAAATGAGGTTCTTTTCGTGATGTCATCATGACTTCATCGTATATGAAATTATTCACGATTTGAGGTCAAACATTTACAAATACTTTCTTTAATTTATGAACAGAATTGGATACACTGTTCAGACCCCCCCCCTTTTCCTCAAATAAACCAGTAAGGTTTCCATGAGGTTATAGATATTGCCTTGGGCAACATGTTATATTTTTGGGCACAATAAAACCGCTTGACCTTATCTTCCGGGGTGCAAAGTGCAAAGATAAATTAATTTAACTTTTAAAATGAGAAGTATTTTAAAAATAATATTTTTTTCTTATGTCTTGGGACACTAAACACAAAAGAAAACGGTGATGAAGCCAGAAAATTTATTTTAAGATGATCAGCATATGTTGCATATGCAGAAAATCAATATTTGGGAACAGTGTAGCCGCGAACCATTCTTTAGATAGATTAAAGCAGAATTTTATTATGCCCTGCAAAGACAAAAAAGCCATCATATCTATTTTGAAAATGATAAGCCTATGCTGCATAAACTCCAAAGACGTTAGAGGCTCCGTCAAACTCCATATTGATGGCTACCGAATTACCAATATACTGTTTTTTATTTTTGAGTAGCCATATGTGCAGCACCAGCAACGCTCTTCAAAAAGTGAGATCGTGTCTTCCATGTATAGGCCTACATTTGCCGAGGCACCAACAAACTTCAAGTGTAGTAAACAGCGATCAAACACCTTTTTTTCGTTTCCTAATTTGGTTGACTGGCCGGCTTCTGAAAACAATTTATGAATGCAAATTCATATTCACGAGTATAAATCAGAAAGAACAATTCCTTGAAAGCATTTCCAGCACGAACAATTTCACCCTCTCAATAGGCCTACTTCTTTGTTTTAATAAGTCTCTCGTCCTGTGTAGAGGAAATACAATATTCAATGTAGTTGTATTCAGTGACAAGAACCAACGATCGAACGAGTCATCAATATTAAAACTAAAAGGAATTTCTTCCGAATAGTTCAAGGGATGAAGATGAAACCTTGAAAAACATTAAACCTTGTCCAAAAATGAGGATCTTTTCGTGATGTCATCATGACTTCATCATATATGAAATTATTCACGATTTGAGGTCAAACATTTACAAAATACTTTCTTTAATTTATGAACAGAATTGGATACACTGTTCAGACCCCCCCCCCCCCCTCTTTTCCTCAAATAAACCAGTAAGGTTTTTATGAGGTTATAGATATATGTTATATTTTCGGGCACAATAAAACCGCTTGACCTTATCTTCCGGGGTGCAAAGTGCAAAGATAAATTAATGTTACTTTTAAAATGAGAAGTATTTTAAAAATAATATTTTTTTCTATATGTCTTGGGACACTAAACACAAAAGAAAACGATGATTAAGCAGAACATTTATTTTTAGATGATCAGCATATGTTGCATATGCAGTAAATCAATTTTTTGAACAGTGTAGCCGCGAACCATTCTTTAGATAGATTAAAGCAAAATTTTATTATGCCCTGCAAAGACAAAAAAGCCATCATATCTATTTTGAAATGATCAGCCTATGTTGCAATAAACTCGAAGGACGTTACAGGCTCCGTCAAACTCCATATTGATGTCTACCGAATTACCGATATACTGTTTCTATTTTTGAGTAGCCATATGCGCAGCACCAGCAACGCTCTTCAAAAAGTTAGATCATGTCTTCGATGTATAGGCCTACATTTGCCGAGACAACAAACTTCAAATGTAGTAAACAGCGATCAAACACCTTTTTTTCGTTTCCTAATTTGGTTGACTGGCCGGCTTCTGAAAACAATTTATGAATGCAAATTCATATTTACGAGTATAAAGCAGAAAGAACAATTCCTTGAAAGCATTTCCAACATTAACAATTTCACCCTCTCATTTCCAATAGGCCTCCTTCCTTGTTTTGAAAAAAAGTCTTTGTCTTGTGTAGAGAAAATAAAATATTCCATGTAGTTGTATTCAGTGACAAGAACCAACGATCGAACGAGGCATCAATATTAAAACAAAAGGAATTTCTTCCGAATGGTTCAAGGGATAAAGAGGAAACATTGTTACAAAAAGTCCTTGTCCAAAAATGTAGATTTTTGAGTGATGTCATCATGACGCCATCATATATGAAATTACAAGCGATTTGAGGTCAAACATTTACAAATACTTTCATCTTTAAGTTTTGAACTGAATTAAATACACTGTTCATATCTTTTTTTTCTCAAATAAAACACAAAGGTTTTTGTGAGGTGATAAATATTGCCTTGGGCAACATGTTTTATTTTCGGGCACAAAACCTTTTGACCTTTTTTTCTGGGGTTACTGAAAGTGCAAAGACAAATGAATATAACTCTAAAATGGAAGCAGTTTTTAAAATGACGATTTTTGTTTTTGTCATCCGAATTACCGATATACTGTTTCTATTTTTGAGTAGCCATATGTGCAGCACCAGCAACGCTCTTCAAAAAGTTAGATCATGTCTTCCATGTATAGGCCTACATTTGCCGAGGCACCAACAAACTTCAAATAGACTCAACAGCGATCAAACCCCTTTTTCAGTTTCATAATTTGGTTGACTGGCTGGCTTCTGAAAACAATTAATCAATGCAAATTTATATTCAAGAGTATAAAGCAGAAAGAACAATTCCTTGAAAGAATTTCCAGCATGAACAATTTAACCCTCTCATTTCCAATAGGCCTCCTTCCTTGTTTTAAAAAGTCTCTCGTCCTGTCTAATTGTAAGGGAATATAAATATGTCGCCAGAATTGGGCGATTGAAAGAGTTAAAGATTTAGGCTTATAGCTACCAAAATGTGCAGGCCTACATGCCCGGGGGGGGGGGGAGGGTGGACCTGAGGCCAGTAGGGACGATGGTCCGTGTGCCTCTTCCATTCTTAAACAAAAAAATCTTAACGAAAACAAAGGCTGTTTCGGCAAATGAGCTGAAAGAGCGAAAAATGCATTACTTTTACTTGTGACATTCAGAGACAGAGCTGTGACGGTTAGGCCAAACAAAAAAATACTCGGTCTCTGGTCAGCAGGCGTCGATTTTAATCATGCGCGTCAACCTTTTTTTTCTTCAAATTAACACGGAAGCTACAACAGCGCCCTCTATTGCCGCACCTCCTCAAATTTTTGTACCAAGGAGCACCAAGGAATGGGGAAATTGCACCAAGGCAAATGATAAAGGGCACCAAGGCATAATATGGAGGACACCAATGTATAATGAGGACACAAAAAAGCAAAATAATACCCACCTTGTCTGTACATTGCAAGCTTGAAAAAAAAAAAAGCCACCAAAAAACAAAACAAAAACGCGTCGCCGCATCAATTCTGGAACTTCGGTCTGACCGGAGACCGACTATTTATTTTTTTTGGCTTTTGAACTCTTAACCATCTTATTCTGCAGCTGCTGCCCCCCCCCCCCCGGAAATTTGTTAATGACCATGGTTAACAGCTTTTACAAAAAAATGGTTTGTGGGTCGTTCTTGATAGTCTTAAGAAGCCTGTTGCTTTTGGGGCCGACAGGTCAAATGTCAAGGCCAATATTGGTAAAACAATAGAAATATTGTCAGCACGAATGATTGAGAAATACTTTACTTGGGAACTTCAAATTTGGTTTGTGGGTTGCTCTTGGTAGTCTTATCAAGCCTATTGATTTTGGGGCTGACAGGTCAAAGGTCAAGGTCACTATTGCTAAAACAATAGAAATGTCCCATTTTGGTTAGGGACACTGACTTTATAACAACCTGCTAGCATGCCAGGGGGATTGCGCAAGTCTCACTTGCAGTATTTTTAAAAAGGCATAGTTGTGTGGATGTTTATATCCTACTTTTAAATGTTCTGTCCGATGTAGCCCACTAGCTTGGGCTCATTCCATGACGCAGTGTCCCTTTCAAATAAAAAGCAACCCTGTGTGTCCATTTCATTTTTAAAATTAATGGAATACCAGATAATTAATGCAAGCAAGACTGTAGCACATTTCCAGACCTTACGGTATGTAATCGGAAGCAGATGTCATTTTTCTTGGCTTTTTAATTTTGGAATGCTGGGTATTGCACATTACCTTTCATGAAATTAGATCTGTTGCCAAACGTCTTTGGTTTAAGATGTACGTGTGTGCGTAAATATGCAACCAGCTGCGAATAAAAAAAAGTAATTGAGTAGGGAAATGCATTCTTCTCATACATTTACACATGGACACCAGTGTGCGGACATTCTGTTGAAACCGACAACGCATACTGCTCAGCATTCAGCATGGCTTGACATCTAGCGCCCTCACATCACGTGGTATTCACAAGTACGCCAACTGTACACACCGCGCCCTCTACCGTTCCCGCAAGAAGCCAGTACTTTACCACAATCATTACTCTCCACATTGATCTCTTGAAGTCAATGTTGATGTGTGTTATTCAGAGAAGCTTGATCTTGGTTCTTGGTTGGTTCTTCTCCTAAATACTCTACGTGGGAGTTTATACAGGAGGCCAGAAACACCGGGGCAAACCCCTTCTCTTAGCGATAAGTGTTTACTGGGTTCTTTTACGTGCATTTATACAACACACTGGACCTACGGCTTAACGTCCCATCCGAAGGACGAAGCAATAATGGTTAGGTGCCTTGCTTAAGAGCACAAGTGTCCGCCGGCGGGCTCGAACCCACGTCACTGTTGCCTCTGAAACACCAGAAAGTGAGTCCGGTGTTCTTAACCGCTAGGCCATCACACTCCCTTCGTCAATAAAGGAGCAGTCAACAAGAGCAAGGGTGACAACTCTCAGAGATCAGAGGTAGAACCTGTCAGCCAAGCTGGTTCATCCATCTGCCTTTCAAAAGGCAGTCAGTCGAGTGAGAACTTGATTGCCATCACTACATCCTCTCGTAAACTTCAAATTTGAACTTGATACCGTTTTCTTCTTGTATCTCACCATTGATGTCTGGATCACTGTAAGAAATGCAAAAGCGAACGAATATCTGAGAAAGCCCTATGTTCAGGCTTCTAAGTTGTTAAGTTACTACTAGAACCCAGATTCAAATTGTCATTTTGAAAATCAGTCAAATAATATGGACTCGGTTTCAAAGTGCCTAGAAGTTAGGAAAATTGAAATGCGAAGCAACTTCATGTCACAAAACATTTGCTTCGACATTCGCCGGAGTTGAAAAGTGTTCAACTTTTGCAAATTCGCTTCCCGAAATCTTGCCATGACACCACAAATTTGCATTTGCGTTCGCTTTTATGCTGAGTATGAACCTGCCTTTCACTATGGCCGACACAATAGAAGTGTACTGTTTGGTTTGGGCAGAGCCGTATATAGAGAGAGTTGCGACATAAGGGTTGCAATGTTTCGAACCAAAATGGCGGATTATGCATCAGTGTACATAAACAATTCGTACACAATAGTCGCACGCTGCACTGTATACACAATGAACGGCCATTATGGTTCAACAGTCTGAAGTTGTCGCAACTCTCTTTATATACGGCTCTGGGTTTGGGTGAATACAAAAACTTTACCAAAATCAAACAGCGCCTTCCTATCGTGTTCGCCACACCTCAAATAGGCTAATAACGTATTCCGCGAGAATGTACGCAATTCCTCGCAACTTTATAGGGCTCGTTTTCCTTCAATTCTCTGTAGGAAAACGCATTTTACAAAAACCAAGCACGCAATGCCCAGTGTTGCATATGTTCCAAATACGCGCGCTTGTTGCTCGAAATACGACGCAGACGAAGCGAGTTAAGCAAGTTGACGCTCAAAATGCCAATGCACGAGGCCATCTGTAAGAAATGACGTCATTTGAACGAGACCTATTGAGACCAGAGTGTGCACAGTCTCAACTACAAATTAAAATAAAGATTACCTGACAAGTTTAAATTTGGTGGAATCCACATCGGGGCAGAAGGCGTCACACTGGAAGTCGCCGTATACTCGTGTGATGTAATATCGATGACACTGAGGGGATTCCAAGCCCGCCTGTTCACAAAATAATACACATATACATCAGTGGGAATGCATTACTTGGCTAGGGCGTGTCATGGGAAGCGGCTAGAGCCAGCTGCAGCCGCTTCCCATAGAAATGTGTGTAACTTCAAGCCATAGCCAATCAATTCCGACGCAGCCTGACGCTGCCAAAAAATGACATTGACATACACTCAGACATTTTATACATGTTTTTGCGTTGATAGAAATCTAAGATGGCTGGCCTCCTTCTCCTTTCAAGTTTCATCAACAACAATTTGGATTCGCGTTGAAATTTGTGCCTGGACTCATCCAAATTGGGAATGAATTAAGATGCAAGGTAGGTGGACGGATTTCTCAGTAAGGGGTCCAGAAGAAGTCAAAAGGGGCCACAGAGATCAACCGAGGTCAATAGGGATCACCCCAAGTCAATAGGGATCAACAGAGGTCAATAGGGATCAACAGAGGTCAATAGGGATCAACAGAGGTCAATAGGGATCAACCGGGGTCAACCGGGGGCAATAGGGATCATCTGGGGTCAACAGGGGTCAATAGGGATCAACCGAGGTCAATAGGGATCAACCAAGGTCAATAGGGATCAACCGAGGTCAAAAGAGGTCAACAGGGGTCAATAGGGATCAACTGAGGTCAATAGGGATTGACCGAGGTCAAAAGGGATCAACCAAGGTCAATAGGGATTAACAGAGGTCATCAGGGCTGATTTGGCAACTCTTTCTTCTACCTTATACACTCCATAGCCTCCTATTATCCAAACATTCTCCACCACATCTCTGAGTGAGGGGCCTTCGATAATGGCCAATGCCTCCTCCAGACTTTGGCACAAGTAGTCCGCTCTTGGTGGTACTTCTCTGGAGAAGAAAGAAAAGAAGCATGTGATCATTGGAGAATATATTTTGACCCAATGACACCATTATTCAGATCCATAACAATACAAAAGGGTGGCTGACACCACTAACTCACAGAGCTCTTTCTGCCCCTCGTATTTATGAAAACAGCTTTTTTCATGATGCACTTTTAAAAAGTTACGTAAAATTAATTCGGGGGTCTAATCATCATTCCTCGCAGGATCAGCAGCTGAATAGCGAAGGACACAAGTACAACATGGTCGAGCCGAAGGCATGCAGAGACCTTTAAGGCAGCCATCATACTACCCATGTCTCACCACGGAGCACAGCCTGATCAAAGGTGTTGGTTTTTGCCAGGGGAGGAAAACCACAGAACCTGGAGAAAAACCCTCGTGCTACAGGAGAGAATTTTCGGGAGCTGCTAAGGGAATGAACCCGGGCCATAGGGGCAGGGGGCGAGCGGCGATCACTTTAGGCACTGCGCACCCATGCCACCCATAAAAGAACATCCAAGACTTATTCTATGGACAAAGAAGGCATCGAATCCCTTAATATTACAAGCTCTAGCTCACTTCAACGTCTTGCTGAGGACAAAGAACAGCTTGCTGGGTTTTCTCTCTTGCCTAGAGATGGATTCGGTCAGTCGGCCAACGATCATCGCATTCTTCTTATTGGGACTGACCTTGGTGACGTGGCTCATATAAAACTGTCTGTCTGTCCTATGAGAAAAATAAAAAAAATAAAATTCATTGTTCAATTCTTGGTACAAATAAATTGAAACCCTTTCAGCACATTATAACTGACTGGGATCGTATCTTTTAGCTCCATCCAAGTTAAAAGGACAATTGCAACGTTATATAATGTCCATGACAGAATTTTTAAGAGCTCAGTGAATAAACCTGAAAATGTGTTCTTCAAATTTTAATCCCCCATGTAATGGTCAAAGAGATTACAGACTAGGAGTTCTGGATCATTTCTCCGAGTCATCGATAAGATATCAAAGTTAAAGGGAATGTACATCATTGGTGTTTCATGTAATTTTCAGAAATGAACTATTTGAGGCGTTAGTATGAAGGATGTGAATCTACGTTTAATTTGATAAACATTTAGCAAAATTTTCCCGTAGCGTTTAAACGTTTAGTCAACACTTCAAAAAGACTGCCGCCTGTGTCCCAGTATAATGTGCCATAACTGCGGTCACATTTATATACACTTGTATACACTTTAACCACCATTTTTCCCATGTTCTTTTGAAGTCTGCAGGCTAAATAAATTAAGAAGAAAAGAATCGTCTGCATTCTGCAAGTGTTGTCAAATCAAATGAACACACACTCAAGAAATGTCAAGGCCTGTGTTTAGTAGGAAGGGGCGTAATCATACATGTCGCCACTACATTTAAGTTAAATGGAATGGAGTTTGGCCGCCACCATGCATTTAAGTTTTTATCAGACTTGTGTTTTCTTAAAAAGAAGTGGTTTTCTGGCTAGGAAAATAGCAAGGAAGAACCGGTTTTGTGCAAGCAAAGTTCAGGGAATAATCTGTTGATATTAATAACTTGTTGGAAAGTTCCAAGGTCATTCCAAGAAAGTTGCCGCCGTGAATTAGGGTTTAAAACATGGGAGGGAGATGGGATTTGCTATCAGCATCAGCAGGGCCGTTCCTCATTCTTTTCTTTTTATGGGATGTATGATAACATTGGAGTACGAGGGGCTCTGCGAGCTGATGAAATTGTAAGGCACGGGAACCAGTCTAGCTGGCCTGCACCTGTTCATGAAACATGTAACCAATAGCAAACAAAATTTGGACTGAAAAAAATGGTTAATTTGGAGCAGTAGTTGAAAAATAGTTGGGTTTTTCCAACGCTGGTCGGCCGACCACCGTTGGAAATGTATACAAAAATACCATTTTCTTGAAAATGACTTCACACCAGGTGCCATAATTTTACAAAATGCTTGAGACTAGTATCATTTACCAACATCCTAGTAAGGTATTTCGTAAAAACTTGGTAGTTTTATTTTTCGATGTTTGCAAATGTTGTATATTCCCTTTAAGTGGCTCTGTCACGGACACTGCACTTTCTTTCATATTGCTGCAATTGCCCAGAAAGAAAAATTGAAAATTGCTGGTGTTGTATGTATACACAAATATCACGCACTGCAGAGACCCGTTAATTAAATTAACATATTAAATTTAAACCTGTTATTAGCAATTGATAATTCTTTTGAAATTTGCAAGGGACTGTCTGACTGATTTTCATGGAAATGCTAAGCACTGATCAGAAACGTTGCTTAACAAATTCCCTTATTAAGCGAATATCAGCAATACAACAACATGCAATTTTGGCTGCAACTGCTATATGCTTAGCAAAATATAATAAACTCCAGCGAATCTGACGACAGGGAACAAAGCACTGTTTCTTCATTTATCAAATAAACCAAAAAATGGATTAAGGCCAAAAAAAAAAGTTCCCGTTTCTGGTATGGAGCTTGCCCAAAAAGTGGTGCGGCGACGCGGCTTTTTTTTTTTTTTACCTGAATTTTTTGCTTCAAACGTCGGCTGATGACTGCAAATAGCGCCCGACTAAACTTAGTGCAAATATATGGGAGTCCAGAGAGGCCACATAAAGCTTATTCTCGACCATATCCCAATCTAAAAACACGTTAAAATTGTGCAGCAGCAGGATTCCAGTCAAACCAGTGAGTTTGGCGGTTTTGAGACATCATCTTTCATTGAAAAAAAACTTTTTCATTTTGCCGACGCGCATGGCTACGGCGACGCGCGCATACCAGAAACCGGAGACTTTTTTTGTTGGCCTAACGCACTAATTAAACGGTATACAAAATTCTCACGGTAAGTTCCACGGAAGAGACACGTCTTTCCCAATTCCGAGTTTGTCATCTGCAGCAACAATCATGTTGAAGCGTACTTTATGCTGGTTGGACGCCATCACTCCTAGGCCTGATGTCCTCGAGTGCTTTTATCCCAGAGTCTTGATCTGTCGAAGCTTGCGAAGCACGTCCTGAAAAAGATTTGTTGAAAGAAGTGTTTCATTAACTCAAATATGCAAAACCTTGCTTTGCCAAAAAGAAAAAACTGTCCAAACTTTGAGCCCAACACAAATTACTATTTAGGCACTGGATATTTAGCCGGAGACGGCAAACCTTTAGTAAATGTTAGCTTGCCAGATATGCACTGAACATGCGCAGTTACTGTTTTTTTGTACTTAGACATTTTTTGGTGACATATTTTAGTCTGGCTCCATGCCAACATTATCGTTGTAACTTCGTATTCACAAGATGGGAATCAGACCATTTTACAATTTCGGACTTTATTTCCCTTTAAAAAAAAAACCCTCCAGAGCCACAAATCTGAAAAGAAAATGGGCAATTCCACGGTTACTCACGTTACATTTTTGACGTACGTTACATTTTCGTAACGTGAGTAACCGATTTTGTGCGTCTTGTTTATCATACATAACACATTTTTCTGGATGTCATCTTTGGTGCTTAGGTAGGTCTAGGTCTACTCTATCTACCTTGGAGATAAGTTTTTAAACCTTTTCAGTAAGGTAATTACAGCCCAAGGAAACTCAAAAGTACATCAAAAATGTAACGTGAGTAACCATGGAATTCAAGGATTCGGGCAGAAAACAAACATTTCAGTTTTTTAGCAAAAACGGTCCAAATCTGCAAAGTTTTCCATATCCGCGGTCATCAAAATTACTGATTTTGGGCCAAAAAATCCAACTTCATGAAACTAAGTCAAATGTTCACACAAGGTGTGTAGATGCCAGCAATGAATCCCCAAGAGATTTCGGCTCACTACAGTCAGGATTCGGGCAGAAAACAAACATTTCAGTTTTTTAGCAAAAATGGTCCAAATCTGCAAAGTTTTCCATATCCGCGGTCATCAAAAATACTGATTTGGGGCCAAAAAATCCAACTTCACGAAACTAAGTCAAATGTTCACACAAGGTGTGTACATGCCAGCAATGAATCCCCAAGAGATTTCGGCTCACTACAGTCAGGATTCGGGCAGAAAACAAACATTTCAGTTTTTTAGCAAAAATGGTCCAAATCTGCAAAGTTTTCCATATCCGCAGTCATCAAAAATACTGATTTTGGTCCGAAAAATCCAACTTCACGAAACTAAGTCAAATGTTCACACAAGGTGTGTACATGCCAGCAATGAATCCCCAAGAGATTTCGGCTCACTACAGTCAGGATCCGGGCAGAGAACAAACATTTCAGTTTTTAGCAAAAATGGTCAAAATCTGCAAAGTTTTCCATATCAGCGGTCATCAAAAATACTGATTTTGGGCCAAAAAATCCAACTTCACGAAATTAAGTCAAATGTTCACACAAGGTGTGTAGATGCCAGCAAAGAATCCCCAAGAGATTTCGGCTCACTACAGTCTGGATTCGGGCAGAAAACAAACATTTCAGTTTTTTAGCAAAAATGGTCCAAATCTGCAAAGTTTTCCATATCCGCGGTCATCAAAAATCCAACTTCACGAAACTAAGTCAAATGTTCACACAAGGTGAGTAGATGCCAGCAATGAATCCCCAAGAGATTTCGGCTCACTACAGTCAGGATCTGGGCAGAGAACAAACATTTCAGTTTTTAGCAAAAATGGTCCAAATCTGCAAAGTTTTCCATATCCGCGGTCATCAAAAATACTGATTTTGGGCCAAAAATCCAACTTCACGAAACTAAGTCAAATGTTCACACAAGGAGTGTAGATGCCAGCAATGAATTCCCAAGAGATTTCGGCTCACTACAGTCAGGATCCGGGCAGAAAACAAACATGTCAGTTTTGGTCCAAATCTGCAAAGTTTTCCATATCCGCAGTCATGAAAAATACTGATTTTGGGCCAAAAAATCCAACTTCACGAAACTAAGTCAAATGTTCACACAAGGTGTGTAGATGCCAGCAATGAATCCCCAAGAGATTTCGGCTCACTACAGTCAGGATTCGGGCAGAAAACAAACATTTCAGTTTTTTAGCAAAAATGGTCCAAATCTGCAAAGTTATCCATGTCCGCGGTCATCAAAAATACTGATTTTGGGCCAAAAAATCCAACTTCACGAAACTAAGTCAAATGTTTACACAAGGTGTGTACATGCCAGCAATGAATCCCCAAGAGATTTCGGCTCACTACAGTCAGGATTCGGGCAGAAAACAAACATTTCAGTTTTTAGCAAAAATGGTCCAAATCTGCAAAGTTTTCCATATCCGCGGTCATCAAAAATACTGATTTTGGGCCAAAAAATACAACTTCACGAAACTAAGTCAAATGTTCACACAAGGTGTGTAGATGCCAGCAATGAATCCCCAAGAGATTTCGGCTCACTACAGTCAGGATCCGGGCAGAGAACAAACATTTTAGTTTTTAGCAAAAATGGTCCCAAATCTGCAAAGTTTTTCATATCCGCGGTCATCAAAAATACTGATTTTGGGCCAAAAAATCCAACTTCACGAAATTAAGTCAAATGTTCACACAAGGTGTGTAGATGCCAGCAAAGAATCCCCAAGAGATTTCGGCTCACTACAGTCAGGATTCGGGCAGAAAACAAACATTTCAGTTTTTTAGCAAAAATGGTCCAAATCTGCAAAGTTTTCCATATCCGTGGTCATCAAAAATACTGATTTTGGGCCAAAAAATACAACTTCACGAAACTAAGTCAAATGTTCACACAAGGTGTGTAGATGCCAGCAATGAAACCCCAAGAGATTTCGGATCACTACAGTCAGGATTCGGGCAGAAAACAAACATTTCAGTTTTTTAGCAAAAATGGTCCAAATCTGCAAAGTTTTCCATATCCGCGGTCATCAAAAATACAACTTCACGAAACTAAGTCAAATGTTCACACAAGGTGTGTAGATGCCAGCAATGAATCCCCAAGAGATTTCGGCTCACTACAGTCAGGATCTGGGCAGAGAACAAACATTTCAGTTTTTTAGCAAAAATGGTCCAAATCTGCAAAGTTATCCATATCCGCGGTCATCAAAAATACTGATTTTGGGCCAAAAAATCCAACTTCACGAAACTAAGTCAAATGTTTACACAAGGTGTGTACATGCCAGCAATGAATCCCCAAGAGATTTCGGCTCACTACAGTCAGGATTCGGGCAGAAAACAAACATTTCAGTTTTTAGCAAAAATGGTCCAAATCTGCAAAGTTTTCCATATCCGCGGTCATCAAAAATACTGATTTTGGGCCAAAAAATACAACTTCACGAAACTAAGTCAAATGTTCACACAAGGTGTGTAGATGCCAGCAATGAATCCCCAAGAGATTTCGGCTCACTACAGTCAGGATCCGAGCAGAGAACAAACATTTTAGTTTTTAGCAAAAATGGTCCCAAATCTGCAAAGTTTTTCATATCCGCGGTCATCAAAAATACTGATTTTGGGCCAAAAAATCCAACTTCACGAAATTAAGTCAAATGTTCACACAAGGTGTGTAGATGCCAGCAAAGAATCCCCAAGAGATTTCGGCTCACTACAGTCAGGATTCGGGCAGAAAACAAACATTTCAGTTTTTTAGCAAAAATGGTCCAAATCTGCAAAGTTTTCCATATCCGTGGTCATCAAAAATACTGATTTTGGGCCAAAAAATACAACTTCACGAAACTAAGTCAAATGTTCACACAAGGTGTGTAGATGCCAGCAATGAAACCCCAAGAGATTTCGGATCACTACAGTCAGGATTCGGGCAGAAAACAAACATTTCAGTTTTTTAGCAAAAATGGTCCAAATCTGCAAAGTTTTCCATATCCGCGGTCATCAAAAATACAACTTCACGAAACTAAGTCAAATGTTCACACAAGGTGTGTAGATGCCAGCAATGAATCCCCAAGAGATTTCGGCTCACTACAGTCAGGATCTGGGCAGAGAACAAACATTTCAGTTTTTAGCAAAAATGGTCCAAATCTGCAAAGTTTTCCATATCCGCGGTCATCAAAAATACTGATTTTGGGCCAAAAAATACAACTTCACGAAACTAAGTCAAATGTTCACACAAGGTGTGTAGATGCCAGCAATGAATCCCCAAGAGATTTCGGCTCACTACAGTCAGGATTCGGTCAGAGAACAAACATTTCAGTTTTTAGTAAAAATGGTCCAAATCTGCAAAGTTTTCCATATCCGCGGTCATCAAAAATACTGATTTTGGGCCAAAAAATCCAACTTCACGAAACTAAGTCAAATGTTCACACAAGGTGTGTACATGCCAGCAATGAATACCCAAGAGATTTCGGCTCACTACAGTAAGGATTCGGGCAGAAAACAAACATTTCAGTTTTTTAGCAAAAATGGTCCAAATCTGCAAAGTTTTCCATATCCGCGGTCATCAAAAATACTGATTTTGGGCCAAAAAATCCAACTTCACGAAACTAAGTCAAATGTTCACACAAGGTGTGTACATGCCAGCAATGAATCCCCAAGAGATTTCGGCTCACTACAGTCAGGATTCGGGCAGAAAACAAACATTTCAGTTTTAGCAAAAATGGTCCAAATCTGCAAAGTTTTCCATATCCGCGGTCATCAAAAATACTGATTTTGGGCCAAAAAATCCAAGTTCACGAAACTAAGTCAAATGTTCACACAAGGTGTGTAGATGCCAGCAATGAATCCCCAAGAGATTTCGGCTCACTCCAGTCAGGATTCGGGCAGAAAACAAACATTTCAGTTTTTAGCAAAAATGGTCCAAATCTGCAAAGTTTTCCATATCCGCGGTCATCAAAAATACTGATTTTGGGCCAAAAAATCCAACTTCACAAAACTAAGTCAAATGTTCACACAAGGTGTGTAGATGCCAGCAATGAATCCCCAAGAGATTTCGGCTCACTACAGTCAGGATTCGGGCAGAAAACAAACATTTCAGTTTTTAGCAAAAATGGTCCAAATCTGCAAAGTTTTCCATATCCGCGGTCATCAAAAATACTGATTTTGGGCCAAAAAATCCAAGTTCACGAAACTAAGTCAAATGTTCACACAAGGTGTGTAGATGCCAGCAATGAATCCCCAAGAGATTTCGGCTCACTACAGTCAGGATTCGGGCAGAAAACAAACATTTCAGTTTTTAGCAAAAATGGTCCAAATCTGCAAAGTTTTCCATATCCGCGGTCATCAAAAATACTGATTTTGGGCAAAAAAATCCAACTTCACGAAACTAAGTCAAATGTTCACACAAGGTGTGTAGATGCCAGCAATGAATCCCCAAGAGATTTCGGCTCACTACAGTAAGGATTCGGGCAGAAAACAAACATTTCAGTTTTTTAGCAAAAATGGTCCAAATCTGCAAAGTTTTCCATATCCGCGGTCATCGAAAATACTGATTTTGGGCCAAAAAATCCAACTTCACGAAACTAAGTCAAATGTTCACACAAGGTGTGTACATGCCAGCAATGAATCCCCAAGAGATTTCGGCTCACTACAGTCAGGATCCGGGCAGAGAACAAACATTTCAGTTTTTTAGCAAAAATGGTCCAAATCTGCAAAGTTTTCCATATCCGCGGTCATCGAAAATACTGATTTTGGGCCAAAAAATCCAACTTCACGAAACTAAGTCAAATGTTCACACAAGGTGTGTAGATGCCAGCAATGAATCCCCAAGAGATTTCGGCTCACTACAGTCAGGATTCGGGCAGAAAACAAACATTTCATTTTTTTAGCAAAAATGGTCCAAATCTGCAAAGTTTTCCATATCCGCGGTCATCGAAAATACTGATTTTGGGCCAAAAAATCCAACTTCACGAAACTAAGTCAAATGTTCACACAAGGTGTGTACATGCCAGCAATGAATCCCCAAGAGATTTCGGCTCACTACAGTCAGGATCCGGGCAGAGAACAAACATTTCAGTTTTTAGCAAAAATGGTCCAAATCTGCAAAGTTTTCCATATCCGCGGTCATCAAAAATACTGATTTTGGGCCAAAAAATACAACTTCATGAAACTAAGTCAAATGTTCACACAAGGTGTGTAGATGCCAGCAATGAATCCCCAAGAGATTTCGGCTCACTACAGTCAGGATCTGGGCAGAAAACAAACATTTGAGTTTTTAGCAAAAATGGTCCAAATCTGCAAAGTTTTCCATATCCGCGGTCATCAAAAATACTGATTTTGGGCCAAAAAATCCAACTTCACGAAACTAAGTCAAATGTTCACACAAGGTGTGTACATGCCAGCAATGAATCCCCAAGAGATTTCGGCTCACTACAGTCAGGATTCGGGCAGAAAACAAACATTTCAGTTTTTAGCAAAAATGGTCCAAATCTGCAAAGTTTTCCATATCCGCGGTCATCAAAAATACTGATTTTGGGCCAAAAAATCCAACTTCATGAAACTAAGTCAAATGTTCACACAAGGTGTGTAGATGCCAGCAATGAATCCCCAAGAGATTTCGGCTCACTACAGTCAGGATCCGGGCAGAAAACAAACATTTGAGTTTTTAGCAAAAATGGTCCAAATCTGCAAAGTTTTCCATATCCGCGGTCATCAAAAATACTGATTTGGGCCAAAAAATCCAACTTCACGAAACTAAGTCAAATGTTCACACAAGGTGTGTACATGCCAGCAATGAATCCCCAAGAGATTTCGGCTCACTACAGTAAGGATTCGGGCAGAAAACAAACATTTCAGTTTTTTAGCAAAAAAGGTCCAAATCTGCAAAGTTTTCCATATCCGCGGTCATCGAAAATACTGATTTTGGGCCAAAAAATCCAACTTCACGAAACTAAGTCAAATGTTCACACAAGGTGTGTACATGCCAGCAATGAATCCCCAAGAGATTTCGGCTCACTACAGTCAGGATCGGGCAGAGAACAAACATTTCAGTTTTTTAGCAAAATGGTCCAAATCTGCAAAGTTTTCCATATCCGCGGTCATCGAAAATACTGATTTTGGGCCAAAAAATCCAACTTCACGAAACTAAGTCAAATGTTCACACAAGGTGTGTAGATGCCAGCAATGAATCCCCAAGAGATTTCGGCTCACTACAGTCAGGATTCGGGCAGAAAACAAACATTTCAGTTTTTTAGCAAAAATGGTCCAAATCTGCAAAGTTTTCCATATCCGCGGTCATCGAAAAATACTGATTTTGGGCCAAAAAATCCAACTTCACGAAACTAAGTCAAATGTTCACACAAGGTGTGTACATGCCAGCAATGAATCCCCAAGAGATTTCGGCTCACTACAGTCAGGATTCGGGCAGAAAACAAACATTTCAGTTTTTAGCAAAAATGGTCCAAATCTGCAAAGTTTTCCATATCCGCGGTCATCAAAAATACTGATTTTGGGCCAAAAAATCCAAGTTCACGAAACTAAGTCAAATGTTCACACAAGGTGTGTAGATGCCAGCAATGAATCCCCAAGAGATTTCGGCTCACTACAGGCAGGATTCGGGCAGAAAACAAACATTTCAGTTTTTAGCAAAAATGGTCCAAATCTGCAAAGTTTTCCATATCCGCGGTCATCAAAAATACTGATTTTGGGCCAAAAAATCCAACTTCACAAAACTAAGTCAAATGTTCACACAAGGTGTGTAGATGCCAGCAATGAATCCCCAAGAGATTTCGGCTCACTACAGTCAGGATTCGGGCAGAAAACAAACATTTCAGTTTTTAGCAAAAATGGTCCAAATCTGCAAAGTTTTCCATATCCGCGGTCATCAAAAATACTGATTTTGGGCCAAAAAATCCAAGTTCACGAAACTAAGTCAAATGTTCACACAAGGTGTGTAGATGCCAGCAATGAATCCCCAAGAGATTTCGGCTCACTACAGTCAGGATTCGGGCAGAAAACAAACATTTCAGTTTTTAGCAAAAATGGTCCAAATCTGCAAAGTTTTCCATATCCGCGGTCATCAAAAATACTGATTTTGGGCCAAAAAATCCAACTTCACGAAACTAAGTCAAATGTTCACACAAGGTGTGTAGATGCCAGCAATGAATCCCCAAGAGATTTCGGCTCACTACAGTCACGATTCGGACAGAGAACAAACATTTCAGATTTTAGCAAAAATGGTCCAAATCTGCAAAGTTTTCCATATCCGCGGTCATCAAAAATACTGATTTTGGGCCAAAAAATCCAACTTCACGAAACTAAGTCAAATGTTCACACAAGGTGTGTAGATGCCAGCAATGAATCCCCAAGAGATTTCGGCTCACTACAGTAAGGATTCGGGCAGAAAACAAACATTTCAGTTTTTTAGCAAAAATGGTCCAAATCTGCAAAGTTTTCCATATCTGCGGTCATCGAAAATACTGATTTTGGGCCAAAAAATCCAACTTCACGAAACTAAGTCAAATGTTCACACAAGGTGTGTACATGCCAGCAATGAATCCCCAAGAGATTTCGGCTCACTACAGTCAGGATCCGGGCAGAGAACAAACATTTCAGTTTTTTAGCAAAAATGGTCCAAATCTGCAAAGTTTTCCATATCCGCGGTCATCGAAAATACTGATTTTGGGCCAAAAAATCCAACTTCACGAAACTAAGTCCAATGTTCACACAAGGTGTGTAGATGCCAGCAATGAATCCCCAAGAGATTTCGGCTCACTACAGTAAGGATTCGGGCAGAAAAAAACATTTCATTTTTTTAGCAAAAATGGTCCAAATCTGCAAAGTTTTCCATATCCGCGGTCATCGAAAATACTGATTTTGGGCCAAAAAATCCAACTTCACGAAACTAAGTCAAATGTTCACACAAGGTGTGTACATGCCAGCAATGAATCCCCAAGAGATTTCGGCTCACTACAGTCAGGATCCGGGCAGAGAACAAACATTTCAGTTTTTAGCAAAAATGGTCCAAATCTGCAAAGTTTTCCATATCCGCGGTCATCAAAAATACTGATTTTGGGCCAAAAAATCCAACTTCACGAAACTAAGTCAAATGTTCACACAAGGTTTGTACATGCCAGCAATGAATCCCCAAGAGATTTCGGCTCACTACAGTCAGGATTTGGGCAGAAAACAAACATTTCAGTTTTTTAGCAAAAATGGTCCAAATCTGCAAAGTTTTCCATATCCGCGGTCATCAAAAATACTGATTTTGGGCCAAAAAATCCAACTTCACGAAACTAAGTCAAATGTTCACACAAGGTGTGTACATGCCAGCAATGAATCCCCAAGAGATTTCGGCTCACTACAATCAGGATCGGGCAGAGAACAAACATTTCAGTTTTTAGCAAAAATGGTCCAAATCTGCAAAGTTTTCCATATCCGCGGTCATCAAAAATACTGATTTTGGGCAAAAAAATCCAACTTCACGAAACTAAGTCAAATGTTCACACAAGGTGTGTAGATGCCAGCAATGAATCCCCAAGAGATTTCGGCTCACTACAGTCACGATTCGGACAGAGAACAAACATTTCAGTTTTTAGCAAAAATGGTCCAAATCTGCAAAGTTTTCCATATCCGCGGTCATCAAAAATACTGATTTTGGGCCAAAAAATCCAACTTCACGAAACTAAGTCAAATGTTCACACAAGGTGTGTAGATGCCAGCAATGAATCCCAAGAGATTTCGGCTCACTACAGTAAGGATTCGGGCAGAAAACAAACATTTCAGTTTTTTAGCAAAAATGGTCCAAATCTGCAAAGTTTTCCATATCCGCGGTCATCGAAAATACTGATTTTGGGCCAAAAAATCCAACTTCACGAAACTAAGTCAAATGTTCACACAAGGTGTGTACATGCCAGCAATGAATCCCCAAGAGATTTCGGCTCACTACAGTCAGGATCCGGGCAGAAAACAAACATTTGAGTTTTTAGCAAAAATGGTCCAAATCTGCAAAGTTTTCCATATCCGCGGTCATCAAAAATACTGATTTTGGGCCAAAAAATCCAACTTCACGAAACTAAGTCAAATGTTCACACAAGGTGTGTACATGCCAGCAATGAATCCCCAAGAGATTTCGGCTCACTACAGTCAGGATTCGGGCAGAAAACAAACATTTCAGTTTTTAGCAAAAATGGTCCAAATCTGCAAAGTTTTCCATATCCGCGGTCATCAAAAATACTGATTTTGGGCCAAAAAATCCAACTTCACGAAACTAAGTCAAATGTTCACACAAGGTGTGTAGATGCCAGCAATGAATCCCCAAGAGATTTCGGCTCACTACAGTCAGGATTCGGCAGAAAACAAACATTTCAGTTTTTTTGCAAAAATGGTCCAAATCTGCAAAGTTTTCCATATCCGCGGTCATCAAAAATACTGATTTTGGGCCAAAAAATCCAACTTCACGAAACTAAGTCAAATGTTCACACAAGGTGTGTAGATGCCAGCAATGAATCCCCAAGAGATTTTGGCTCATTACAGTCAGGATCCGAGCAGAAAACAAACATTTCAGTTTTTAGCAAAAATGGTCCAAATCTGCAAAGTTTTCCGTATCCGCGGTCATCATAAATACTGATTTTGGGCCAAAAAATACAACTTCACGAAACTAAGTCAAATGTTCACACAAGGTGTATACATGCCAGCAATGAATCCCCAAGAGATTTCGGCTCACTACAGTCAGGATTCGGGCAGAAAACAAACATTTCAGTTTTTAGCAAAAATGGTCCAAATCTGCAAAGTTTTCCATATCCGCGGTCATCAAAAATACTGATTTTGGGCCAAAAAATCCAACTTCATGAAACTAAGTCAAATGTTCACACAAGGTGTGTAGATGCCAGCAATGAATCCCCAAGAGATTTCGGCTCACTACAGTCAGGATCCGGGCAGAAAACAAACATTTGAGTTTTTAGCAAAAATGGTCCAAATCTGCAAAGTTTTCCATATCCGCGGTCATCAAAAATACTGATTTTGGGCCAAAAAATCCAACTTCACGAAACTAAGTCAAATGTTCACACAAGGTGTGTACATGCCAGCAATGAATCCCCAAGAGATTTCGGCTCACTACAGTCAGGATTCGGGCAGAAAACAAACATTTCAGTTTTTAGCAAAAATGGTCCAAATCTGCAAAGTTTTCCATATCAGCGGTCATCAAAAATACTGATTTGGGCCAAAAAATCCAACTTCACGAAACTAAGTCAAATGTTCACACAAGGTGTGTACATGCCAGCAATGAATCCCCAAGAGATTTCGGCTCACTACAGTCAGGATTCGGGCAGAAAACAAACATTTCAGTTTTTAGCAAAAATGGTCCAAATCTGCAAAGTTTTCCATATCAGCGGTCATCAAAAATACTGATTTTGGGCCAAAAAATCCAACTTCACGAAACTAAGTCAAATGTTCACACAAGGTGTGTACATGCCAGCAATGAATCCCCAAGAGATTTCGGCTCACTACAGTGAGGATTCGGGCAGAAAACAAACATTTCAGTTTTTAGCAAAAATGGTCCAAATCTGCAAAGTTTTCCATATCCGCGGTCATCAAAAATACTGATTTTGGGCCAAAAAATCCAACTTCACGAAACTAAGTCAAATGTTCACACAAGGTGTGTAGATGCCAGCAATGAATCCCCAAGAGATTTCGGCTCACTACAGTCAGGATTCGGGCAGAAAACAAACATTTCAGTTTTTTAGCAAAAATGGTCCAAATCTGCAAAGTTTTCCATATCCGTGGTCATCAAAAATACTGATTTTGGGCCAAAAAATCCAACTTCACGAAACTAAGTCAAATGTTCACACAAGGTGTGTAGATGCCAGCAATGAATCCCCAAGAGATTTCGGCTCATTACAGTCAGGATCGAGCAGCAAAAAACAAATATTTCAGTTTTTAGCAAAAATGGTCCAAATCTGCAAAGTTTTCCGTATCCGCGGTCATCATCAATACAGATTTTGGGCCAAAAAATCCAACTTCACGAAACTAAGTCAAATGTTCACACAAGGTGTGTAGATGCCAGCAATGAATCCCCAAGAGATTTCGGCTCACTACACTCAGGATTCGGGCAGAAAACAAACATTTCAGTTTTTTAGCAAAAATGGTCCAAATCTGCAAAGTTTTCCATATCCGCGGTCATCAAAAATACTGATTTTGGGCCAAAAAATCAAACTTCACGAAACTAAGTCAAATGTTCACACAAGGTGTGTAGATTCCAGCAATGAATCCCCAAGAGATTTCGGCTCACTACAGTCAGGATTCGGGCAGAAAACAAACATTTCAGTTTTTTAGCAAAAATGGTCCAAATCTGCAAAGTTTTCCATATCCGCGGTCATCAAAAATACTGATTTTGGGCCAAAAAATCCAACTTCACGAAACTAAGTCAAATGTTCACACAAGGTGTGTACATGCCAGCAATGAATCCCCAAGAGATTTCGGCTCACTACAGTCAGGATCCGGGCAGAGAAACAAACATTTCAGTTTTTAGCAAAAATGGTCCAAATCTGCAAAGTTTTCCATATCCGCGGTCATCAAAAATACTGATTTTGGGCCAAAAATCCAACTTCACGAAACTAAGTCAAATGTTCAGACAAGGTGTGTAGATGCCAGCAATGAATCCCCAAGAGATTTCGGCTCACTACAGTCAGGATCGGGCAGAAAACAAACATTTCAGTTTTTTAGCAAAAATGGTCCAAATCTGCAAAGTTTTCCATATCTGTGGTCATCAAAAATACTGATTTTGGGCCAAAAAATCCAAATTCACGAAACTAAGTCAAATGTTCACACAAGGTGTGTAGATGCCAGCAATGAATCCCCAAGAGATTTCGGCTCACTACAGTCAGGATCCGGGCAGAGAACAAAACATTTCAGTTTTTAGCAAAAATGGTCCAAATCTGCACAGTTTTTCATATCCGCGGTCATCAAAAATACTGATTTGGGCCAAAAAATCCAACTTCACGAAATTAAGTCAAATGTTCACACAAGGTGTGTAGATGCCAGCAAAGAATCCCCCAGAGATTTCGGCTCACTACAGTCAGGATTCGGGCAGAAAACAAACATTTCAGTTTTTAGCAAAAAGGTCCAAATCTGCAAAGTTTTCCATATCCGCGGTCATCAAAAATACTGATTTGGTCCAAAAAATCCAACTTCACGAAACTAAGTCAAATGTTCACACAAGGTGTGTAGATGCCAGCAATGAATCCCCAAGAGATTTCGGCTCACTACACTCAGGATTCGGGCAGAAAACAAACATTTCAGTTTTTAGCAAAAATGGTCCAAATCTGCAAAGTTTTCCATATCCGCGGTCATCAAAAATACTGATTTTGGGCCAAAAAATCCAACTTCACGAAACTAAGTCAAATGTTCACACAAGGTGTGTACATGCCAGCAATGAATCCCCAAGAGATTTCAGCTCACTACAGTGAGGATCTGGGCAGAAAACAAACATTTCAGTTTTTAGCAAAAATGGTCCAAATCTGCAAAGTTTTCCATATCCGCGGTCATCAAAAATACTGATTTTGGGCCAAAAAATCCAACTTCATGAAACTAAGTCAAATGTTCACACAAGGTGTGTAGATGCCAGCAATGAATCCCCAAGAGATTTTGGCTCACTACAGTCAGGATTCGGGCAGAAAACAAACATTTCAGTTTTTAGCAAAAATGGTCGAAATCTGCAAAGTTTTCCATATCAGCGGTCATCAAAAATACTGATTTTGGGCCAAAAAATCCAACTTCACGAAACTAAGTCAAATGTTCACACAAGGTGTGTACATGCCAGCAATGAATCCCCAAGAGATTTCGGCTCACTACAGTGAGGATTCGGGCAGAAAACAAACATTTCAGTTTTTAGCAAAAATGGTCCAAATCTGCAAAGTTTTCCATATCCGCGGTCATCAAAAATACTGATTTTGGGCCAAAAAATCCAACTTCACGAAACTAAGTCAAATGTTCAGACAAGGTGTGTAGATGCCAGCAATGAATCCCCAAGAGATTTCGGCTCACTACAGTCAGGATCCGGGCAGAAAACAAACATTTCAGTTTTTTAGCAAAAATGGTCCAAATCTGCAAAGTTTTCCATATCCGTGGTCATCAAAAATACTGATTTTGGGCCAAAAAATCCAACTTCACGAAACTAAGTCAAATGTTCACACAAGGTGTGTAGATGCCAGCAATGAATCCCCAAGAGATTTCGGCTCACTACAGTCAGGATCCGGGCAGAAAACAAACATTTCAGTTTTTTAGCAAAAATGGTCCAAATCTGCAAAGTTTTCCATATCCGCGGTCATCAAAAATACTGACTTTGGTACAAAAAATCCAACTTCACGAAACTAAGTCAAATGTTCACAAAGGTGTGTAGATGCCAGCAATAAATCCCCAAGAGATTTCGGCTCACTACAGTCAGGATTCGGGCAGAGAAAAAAACATTTCAGTTTTTAGCAAAAATGGTCCAAATCTGCAAAGTTTTCCATATCGACGGTCATCAAAAATACTGATTTTGGGCCAAAAAATCCAACTTCACGAAACTAAGTCAAATGTTCACACAAGGTGTGTAGATGCCAGCAATGAATCCCCAAGAGATTTCGGCTCACTACAGTAGGATTCGGGCAGAAAACAAACATTTCAGTTTTTAGCAAAAATGGTCCAAATCTGCAAAGTTTTCCATATCCGCGGTCATCAAAAATACAGATTTTGGGCCAAAAAATCCAACTTCACGAAACTAAGTCAAATGTTCACACAAGGTGTGTACATGCCAGCAATGAATCCCCAAGAGATTTCAGCTCACTACAGTGAGGATTGGGCAGAAAACAAACATTTCAGTTTTTAGCAAAAATGGTCAAAATCTGCAAAGTTTTCCATATCCGCGGTCATCAAAAATACTGATTTTGGGCCAAAAAATCCAACTTCATGAAACTAAGTCAAATGTTCACACAAGGTGTGTAGATGCCAGCAATGAATCCCCAAGAGATTTTGGCTCACTACAGTCAGGATCCGGGCAGAAAACAAACATTTGAGTTTTTAGCAAAAATGGTCGAAATCTGCAAAGTTTTCCATATCCAGCGGTCATCAAAAATACTGATTTGGGCCAAAAAATCCAACTTCACGAAACTAAGTCAAATGTTCACACAAGGTGTGTACATGCCAGCAATGAATCCCCAAGAGATTTCGGCTCACTACAGTCAGGATTCGGGCAGAAAACAAACATTTCAGTTTTAGCAAAAATGGTCCAAATCTGCAAAGTTTTCCATATCCGCGGTCATCAAAAATACTGATTTTGGGCCAAAAAATCCAACTTCACGAAACTAAGTCAAATGTTCACACAAGGTGTGTAGATGCCAGCAATGAATCCCCAAGAGATTTCGGCTCACTACAGTCAGGATTCGGGCAGAAAACAAACATTTCAGTTTTTAGCAAAAATGGTCCAAATCTGCAAAGTTTTCCATATCCGCGGTCATCAAAAATACTGATTTTGGGCCAAAAAATCCAAACTTCACGAAACTAAGTCAAATGTTCACACAAGGTGTGTAGATGCCAGCAATGAATCCCCAAGAGATTTCGGCTCACTACAGTCAGGATCGAGCAGAAAACAAACATTTCAGTTTTTAGCAAAAATGGTCCAAATCTGCAAAGTTTTCCGTATCCGCGGTCATCATAAATACTGATTTTGGGCCAAAAAATACAACTTCACGAAACTAAGTCAAATGTTCACACAAGGTGTGTAGATGCCAGCAATGAATCCCCAAGAGATTTCGGCTCACTACAGTCAGGATTCGGGCAGAAAACAAACATTTCAGTTTTTAGCAAAAATGGTCCAAATCTGCAAAGTTTTCCATATCCGCGGTCATCAAAAATACTGACTTTGGTCCAAAAAATCCAACTTCACGAAACTAAGTCAAATGTTCACACAAGGTGTGTAGATGCCAGCAATGAATCCCCAAGAGATTTCGGCTCACTACAGTCAGGATTCGGGCAGAAAACAAACATTTCAGTTTTTAGCAAAAAATGGTCGAAATCTGCAAAGTTTTCCATATCCGCGGTCATCAAAAATACTGATTTTGGGCCAAAAAATCCAACTTCACGAAACTAAGTCAAATGTTCACACAAGGTGTGTACATGCCAGCAATGAATCCCCAAGAGATTTCGGCTCACTACAGTCAGGATCGGGCAGAAAACAAACATTTCAGTTTTTAGCAAAAATGGTCCAAATCTGCAAAGTTTTCCATATCTGCGGTCATCAAAAATACTGATTTTGGGCCAAAAAATCCAACTTCACAAAACTAAGTGAAATGTTCACACAAGGTGTGTAGATGCCAGCAATGAATCCCCAAGAGATTTCGGCTCACTACAGTCAGGATCCGGGCAGAGAACAAAAACATTTCAGTTTTTTAGCAAAAATGGTCCAAATCTGCAAAGTTTTCCATATCCGCGGTCATCAAAAATACTGATTTTGGGCCAAAAAATCCAACTTCACGAAACTAAGTCAAATGTTCACACAGGGTGTGTAGATGCCAGCAATGAATCCCCAAGAGATTTCGGCTCACTACAGTCAGGATTCGGGCAGAAAACAAACATTTCAGTTTTTAGCAAAAATGGTCCAAATCTGCAAAGTTTTCCATATCTGCGGTCATCAAAAAATACTGATTTTGGGCCAAAAAATCCAACTTCACGAAACTAAGTCAAATGTTCACACAAGGTGTGTAGATGCCAGCAATGAATCCCCCAGAGATTTCGGCTCACTACAGTCAGGATTCGGGCAGAAAACAAACATTTCAGTTTTTTAGCAAAAATGGTCCAAATCTGCAAAGTTTTCCATATCCGCGGTCATCAAAAATACTGATTTTGGGCCAAAAAATCCAACTTCACGAAACTAAGTCAAATGTTCACACAAGGTGTGTAGATGCCAGCAATGAATCCCCAAGAGATTTCGGCTCACTACAGTCAGGATTCGGGCAGCAGAAACAAACATTTCAGTTTTTAGCAAAAATGGTCCAAATCTGCAAAGTTTTCCATATCCGCGGTCATCAAAAATACTGATTTTGGGCCAAAAAATCCAACTTCACGAAACTAAGTCAAATGTTCACACAAGGTGTGTAGATGCCAGCAATGAATCCCCAAGAGATTCGGCTCACTACAGTCAGGATTCGGGCAGAAAACAAAACATTTCAGTTTTTTAGCAAAAATGGTCCAAATCTGCAAAGTTTTCCATATCCGCGGTCATCAAAAATACTGATTTTGGGCCAAAAAATCCAACTTCACGAAACTAAGTCAAATGTTCACACAAGGTGTGTAGATGCCAGCAATGAATCCCCAAGAGATTTCGGCTCACTACAGTCAGGATTCGGGCAGAAAACAAACATTTCAGTTTTTAGCAAAAATGGTCCAAATCTGCAAAGTTTTCCATATCCGCGGTCATCAAAATACTGATTTTGGCCAAAAAACCAACTTCACGAAACTAAGTCAAATGTTTCACACAAGGTGTGTAGATGCCAGCAATGAATCCCCAAGAGATTTCGGCTCACTACAGTCAGGATATTGGGCAGAAAACAAACATTTCAGTTTTTAGCAAAAATGGTCCAAATCTGCAAAGTTTTCCATATCCGCGGTCATCAAAAATACTGATTTTGGGCCAAAAATCCAACTTCACGAAACTAAGTCAAATGTTCACACAAGGTGTGTAGATGCCAGCAATGAATCCCCAAGAGATTTCGGCTCACTACAGTCAGGATTCGGGCAGAAAACAAACATTTCAGTTTTTTAGCAAAAATGGTCAAATCTGCAAAGTTTTCCATATCCGTGCAGTCATCAAAAATACTGATTTTGGGCCAAAAAATCCAACTTCACAAAACTAAGTCAAATGTTCACACAAGGTGTGTAGATGCCAGCAATGAATCCCCAAGAGATTCGGCTCACTACAGTCAGGATCCGGGCAGCAGAGAACAAAACATTTCAGTTTTTAGCAAAAATGGTCCAAATCTGCAAAGTTTTCCATATCCGCGGTCATCAAAATACTGATTTTGGGCCAAAAAAATCCAACTTCACGAAACTAAGTCAAATGTTCACACAAGGTGTGTAGATGCCAGCAATGAATCCCCAAGAGATTTCGGCTCACTACAGTCAGGATTCGGGCAGAAAACAAACATTTCAGTTTTTAGCAAAAATGGTCCAAATCTGCAAAGTTTTCCATATCCGCGGTCATCAAAAATACTGATTTTGGCCAAAAAATCCAACTTCACGAAACTAAGTCAAATGTTCACACAAGGTGTGTAGATGCCAGCAATGAATCCCCAAGAGATTTCGGCTCACTACAGTCAGGATCGGGCAGAAAACAAACATTTCAGTTTTTTAGCAAAAATGGTCCAAATCTGCAAAGTTTTCCATATCCGCGGTCATCAAAAATACTGATTTTGGGCCAAAAAATCCAACTTCACGAAACTAAGTCAAATGTTCACACAAGGTGTGTAGATGCCAGCAATGAATCCCCAAGAGATTTCGGCTCACTACAGTCAGGATTCGGGCAGAAAAAAACATTTCAGTTTTTAGCAAAAATGGTCCAAATCTGCAAAGTTTTCCATATCCGCGGTCATCAAAAATACTGATTTTGGGCCAAAAAATCCAACTTCACGAAACTAAGTCAAATGTTCACACAAGGTGGTAGATGCCAGCAATGAATCCCCAAGAGATTTCGGCTCACTACAGTCAGGATTCGGGCAGAAAACAAACATTTCAGTTTTTAGCAAAATGGTCCAAATCTGCAAAGTTTTCCATATCCGCGGTCATCAAAAATACTGATTTTGGGCCAAAAAATCCAACTTCACGAAACTAAGTCAAATGTTCACACAAGGTGTGTAGATGCCAGCAATGAATCCCAAGAGATTTCGGCTCACTACAGTCAGGATCCGGGCAAAAAACAACATTTCAGTTTTTTTAGCAAAAATGGTCCAAATCTGCAAAGTTTTCCATATCCGCGGTCATCAAAAATACTGAGTTTGGGCCAAAAAATCCAACTTCACGAAACTAAGTCAAATGTTCACACAAGGTGTGTAGATGCAGCAATGAATCCCCAAGAGATTTCGGCTCACTACAGTCAGGATTCGGGCAGAAAACAAACATTTCAGTTTTAGCAAAAATGGTCCAAATCTGCAAAGTTTTCCATATCCGCGGTCGGGTTCAAAAATACTGATTTGGGCCAAAAATCCAACTTCACGAAACTAAGTCAAATGTTCACACAAGGTGTGTAGATGCCAGCAATGAATCCCCAAGAGATTTCGGCTCACTACAGTCAGGATCCGGGCAGAAAACAAACATTTCGTTTTTTTTAGCAAAATGGTCCAAATCTGCAAAGTTTTCCATATCCGCGGTCATCAAAAATACTGATTTTGGGCCAAAAAAAATCCAACTTCACGAAACTAAGTCAAATGCACCACAAGGGTGTGTGATGCCAGCAATGAATCCCAAGAGATTTCGGCTCACTACAGTCAGGATTCGGGCAGAAAACAACATTTCAGTTTTTTAGCAAAATGGTCCAAATCTGCAAAGTTTTCCATATCCGCGGTCATCAAAAATACTGATTTTGGGCCAAAAAATCCAACTTCACGAAAAACTAGGTCAAATGTTCACACAAGGTGTGTAGATGCAGCAATGAATCCCCAAGAGATTTCGGCTCCACTACAGTCAGGATTCCGGCAGAAAACAACCATTTCAGTTTTTGAGCAAAAATGGTCCAAATCTGCAAAGTTTTTCCATATCCGCGGTCATCAAAAATACTGATTTTGGGCCAAAAAATCCACTTTCACTTCACGAAACTAAGTCAAATGTTCACACAAGGTGTGTAGATGCCAGCAATGAATCCCCAAGAGATTTTCGGCTCACTACAGTCAGGATTCGGGCAGAAAACAAACAATTTCAGTTTTTGAGCAAAAATGGTCCAAATCTGCAAAGTTTTCCATATCCGCGGTCATCAAAAATACTGATTTTGGGCCAAAAAATCCAACTTCACGAAACCTAAGTCAAATGTTCACACAAGGTGTGTAGATGCCAGCAATGAATCCCCAGAGATTTCGGTCTCCCACTACAGTCAGGATCGGGCAGAAAACAAACATTTTAGTTTTTGAGCAAAAATGGTCCAAATCTGCAAAGTTTTCCATATCCGCGGTCATCAAAAATACTGATTTTGGGCCAAAAAATCCAACTTCACGAAACTAAGTCAAATGTTCACACAAGGTTGTAGAGGCCAGTCAATGAATCCCAAGAGATTTCGGCTCACTACAGTCAGGATTCGGGCAGAAAACAACACATTCAGTTTTTGAGCAAAAATGGTCCAAATCTGCAAAGTTTTCCATATCCGCGGTCATCAAAAATACTGATTTTGGGCCAAAAAATCCAACTTCACGAAACTAAGTCAAATGTTCACACAAGGTGTGTAGATGCCAGCAATGAATCCCCAAGAGATTTCGCGCTCACTACAGTCAGGATTCGGCAGAACAAACATTTCAGTTTTTGAGCAAAAATGGTCCAAATCTGCAAAGTTTTCCATATCCGCGGTCATCAAAAATACTGATTTTGGGCCAAAAAATCCAACTTCACGAAACTAAGTCAAATGTTCACACAAGGGGTGTAGATGCCAGCAATGAATCCCAAGAGATTTCGGCTCACTACAGTCAGGATTCGGGCAGAAAACAAACATTTCAGTTTTTGAGCAAAAATGGTCCAAATCTGCAAAGTTTTCCATATCGCGGGGTGGGTCATCAAAAATACTGATTTTGGGCCAAAAATCCAACTTCACGAAACTAAGTCAAATGTTCCACAAGGTGTGGTAGATGCCAGCAATGAATCCCCAGAGATTTCGGCTCACTACAGTCAGGATCGGGCAGAAAACAAAACATTTTAGTTTTTGAGCAAAAATGGTCCAAATCTGCAAAGTTTTCCATATCCGCGGTCATCAAAAATACTGATTTTGGGCCAAAAAATCCAACTTCACCAAAAACTAAGTCAAATGTTCACACAAGGTGTGTAGATGCCAGCAATGAATCCCCAAGAGATTTCGGCTCACTACCGTCAGGATTCGGCAGAAAACAAACATTTCAGTTTTTGAGAGCAAAAATGGTCCAAATCTGCAAAGTTTTCCATATCCGCGGTCATCAAAAATACTGATTTTGGCCAAAAAATCCAACTTCACGAAACTAAGTCAAATGTTTCAACAAGGTGTGTAGATGCCAGCAATGAATCCCCAAGAGATTTCGGCTCACTACAGTCAGGATTCGGGCAGAAAACAAACATTCAGTTTTTTAGTAAAATGGTCCAAATCTGCAAAGTTTTTCCATATCCGCGGTCATCAAAAATACTGATTTTGGGCTAAAAAATCCAACTTCACGAAACTAAGTCAAATGTTCACACAAGGTGTGTAGATGCCAGCAATGAATCCCCAAGAGATTTCGGCTCACTACAGTCAGGATTCGGGCAGAAAACAAACATTTCAGTTTTTTGAGCAAAAATGGTCCAAATCTGCAAAGTTTTCCATATCCGCGGTCATCAAAAATACTGATTTTGGGCCAAAAAATCCAACTTCACGAAACTAAGTCAAATGTTCACACAAGGTGTGTAGATGCCAGCAATGAACCCCAAGAGATTTCGCTCACTACAGTCAGGATCGGGCAGAAAACAAACATTTTAGTTTTGAGCAAAAATGGTCCAAATCTGCAAAGTTTTCCATATCCGCGGTCATCAAAAATACTGATTTTGGGGCTAAAAAATCCACTTCACGAAACTAAGTCAAATGTTCACACAAGGTGTGTAGATGCCAGCAATGAATCCCCAGAGATTTCGCTCACTACAGTCAGGATTCGGGCAGAAAACAAACATTCAGTTTTTTTAGCAAAAATGGTCCAAATCTGCAAAGTTTTCCATATCCGCGGTCATCAAAAATACTGATTTTGGGCCAAAAAATCCACTTCACGAAACTAATCAAATGTTCACCAGGTGTTTCTAGATGCCAGCAATGAATCCCCAAGAGATTTCGGCTCACTACAGTCAGGATTCGGGCAGAAAAACAAACATTTCAGTTTTTGAGCAAAAATGGTCCCAATCTGCAAAGTTTTCCATATCCGCGGTCATCAAAAAATACTGATTTTGGGCCAAACAATCCAACTTCACGAAACTAAGTCAAATGTTCACACAAGGTGTGTAGATGCCAGCAATGAATCCCCAAGAGATTTCGGCTCACTACAGTCAGGATTTCGGGCAGAAAACAAACATTTCATGTTTTTGAGCAAAAATGGTCCAAATCTGCAAAGTTTTCCATATCCGCGGTCATCAAAAATACTGATTTTTGGCCAAAAAATCCAACTTCACGAAACTAAGTCAAATGTTCACACAAGGTGTGTAGATGCCAGCAATGAATCCCCAAGAGATTTCGGCTCACTACAGTCAGGATTCGGGCAGAAAAACAAACATTTCAGTTTTTTAGCAAAAATGGTCCAATCTGCAAAGTTTTCCATATCCGCGGTCATCAAAAATACTGATTTGGGCTAAAAAATCCAACTTCACGAAACTAAGTCAAATGTTCACACAAGGTGTGTAGATGCCAGCAATGAATCCCCAAGAGATTTCGGCTCACTACAGTCAGGATTCGGGCAGAAAACAAACATTTCAGTTTTTTAGCAAAAATGGTCCAAATCTGCAAAGTTTTCCATATCCGCGGTCATCAAAAATACTGATTTTTGGCCAAAAAATCCAACTTCACGAAACTAAGTCAAATGTTCACACAAGGTGTGTAGATGCCAGCAATGAATCCCCAAGAGATTTCGGCTCACTACAGTCAGGATTCCGGGCAGAAAACAAACATTTCAGTTTTTAGCAAAAATGGTCCAAATCTGCAAAGTTTTCCATATCCGCGGTCATCAAAAATACTGATTTTTGGCCAAAAAATCCAACTTCACGAACTAAGTCAAATGTTCACACAAGGTGTGTGAGATGCCAGCAATGAATCCCCAAGAGATTTCGGCTCACTACAGTCAGGATCCGGGGCAGAAAACAAACATTTAGTTTTTTAGCAAAAATGGTCCAAATCTGCAAAGTTTTCCATATCCGCGGTCATCAAAATACTGATTTTGGCCAAAAAAATCCAACTTCACGAAACTAAGTCAAATGTTCACACAAGGTGTGTAGATGCCAGCAATGAATCCAAGAGATTTCGGCTCACTACCGTCAGGATTCGGGCAGAAAAACAAACATTTCAGTTTTTAGAGCAAAATGGTCCAAATCTGCAAAGTTTTCCATATCCGCGGTCATCAAAAATACTGATTTTGGGCCAAAAAATCCAACTTCACGAAACTAAGGTCAATGTTCACACAAGAGTTGTTTAGAGCAATGAATCCCCAAGAGATTTCGCTCACTCACTACAGTCAGGATCCGGGCAGAAAACAAACATTTCAGTTTTTGAGCAAAAATGGTCCAAATCTGCAAAGTTTTCCATATCCGCGGTCATCAAAAATACTGATTTTGGGCCAAAAAATCAACTTCAACGAAACTAAGTCAAATGTTCACACAAGGTGTGTAGATGCCAGCAATGAATCCCCAAGAGATTTCGGCTCACTACAGTCAGGATCCGGGCAGAAAACAAAACATTTTAGTTTTTGAGCAAAAATGGTCCAAATCTGCAAAGTTTTTCCATATCCGCGGTCATCAAAAATACTGATTTTGGGCCAAAAATTCAACTTCACGAAACTAAGTCAAATGTTCACACAAGGTGTGTAGATGCCAGCAATGAATCCCCAAGAATTTCGGCTCACTACAGTCAGATTCGGGCAGAAAACAACATTTCAGTTTTTTAGCAAAAATGTCCAAATCTGCAAAGTTTTCCATATCCGCGTTCATCAAAAATACTGATTTTGGGCCAAAAATCCAACTTCACGAAACTAAGTCAAATGTTCACACAAGGTGTGTAGATGCCAGCAATGAATCCCCAAGAGATTTCGGCTCACTACAGTCAGGATTCGGGCAGAAAAACAAACATTTCAGTTTTTTGAAAAGCAAAAATGGTCCAAATCTGCAAAGTTTTCCATATCCGCGGTCATCAAAAATACTGATTTTGGGCCAAAAATCCAACTTCACGAAACTAAGTCAAATGTTCACACAAGGTGTGTAGATGCCAGCAATGAATCCCCAAGAGATTTCGGCTCACTACAGTCAGGATTCGGGCAGAAAACAAACATTTCAGTTTTTAGCAAAAATGGTCCAAATCTGCAAAGTTTTCCATATCCGCGGTCATCAAAAATACTGATTTTGGGCCAAAAAATCCAACTTCAAGAAACTAAGTCAAATGTTCACACAAGGTGTGTAGATGCCAGCAATGAATCCCGAAGAGATTTCGGCTCACTACAGTCAGGATTCGGGGCAAAACAAACATTTCAGTTTTTTTAGCAAAAATGGTCCAAATCTGCAAAGTTTTCCATATCCGCGGTCATCAAAAATACTGATTTTGGGCAAAAAAATCCACTTCACGAAACTAAGTCAAATTTTCACACAAGGTGTGTAGATGCCAGCAATGAATCCCCAAGAGATTTCGGCTCACTACAGTCAGGATTCGGGCAGAAAACAAACATTTAGTTTTTTTAGCAAAAATGGTCCAAATCTGCAAAGTTTTCCATATCCGCGGTCATCAAAAATACTGATTTTGGGCCAAAAAATCCAACTTCACGAAACTAAGTCAAATGTTCACACAAGGTGTGTAGATGCCAGCAATGAATCCCCAGAGATTTCGGCTCACTACAGTCAGGATTCGGGCAGAAAACACACATTTCAGTTTTTAGCAAAAATGGTCCAAATCTGCAAAGTTTTCCATATCCGCGGTCATCAAAAATACTGATTTTGGGCCAAAAATCCAACTTCACGAAACTAAGTCAAATGTTCACACAAGGTGTGTAGATGCCAGCAATGAATCCCCAAGAGATTTCGGCTCACTACAGTCAGGATTCGGGCAGAAAACAAACATTCAGTTTTTTAGCAAAAATGGTCCAAATCTGCAAAGTTTTCCATATCCGCGGTCATCAAAAATACTGATTTTGGGCCAAAAATCCAACTTCACGAAACTAAGTCAAATGTTCACACAAGGTGTGTAGATGCCAGCAATGAATCCCCAAGAGATTTCGGCTCACTACAGTCAGGATTCGGGCAGAAAACAAACATTTCAGTTTTTTTTGAGCAAAAATGGTCCAAATCTGCAAAGTTTTCCATATCCGCGGTCATCAAAAAATACTGATTTTGGGCCAAAAATCCAACTTCACGAAACTAAGTCAAATGTTCACACAAGGTGTGTAGATGCCAGCAATGAATCCCCAAGAGATTTCGGCTCACTACAGTCAGGATTCGGGCAGAAAACAAACATTCAGTTTTTTAGCAAAAAATGGTCCAAATCTGCAAAGTTTTCCATATCCGCGGTCATCAAAAATACTGATTTTGGGCAAAAAATCCAACTTCACGAAACTAAGTCAAATGTTCACACAAGGTGTGTAGATGCCAGCAATGAATCCCCAAGAGATTTCGGCTCACTACAGTCAGGTTCGGGCAGAAAACAAACATTTCAGTTTTTTAGCAAAAATGGTCCAAATCTGCAAAGTTTTCCATATCCGCGGTCATCAAAAATACTGATTTTGGGCCAAAAATCCAACTTCACGAAACTAAGTCAAATGTTCACACAAGGTGTGTAGATGCCAGCAATGAATCCCAAGAGATTTCGGCTCACTACAGTCAGGATTCGGGCAGAAAACAAACATTTCAGTTTTTTAGCAAAAATGGTCCAAATCTGCAAAGTTTTATCCTATCCGCGCGGTCATCAAAAATACTGATTTTGGGCCAAAAAATCCAACTTCACGAAAATTAATCAAATGTTCACACAAGGTGTGTAGATGCCAGCAATGAATCCCCAAGAGATTTCGGCTCACTACAGTCAGGATCCGGGCAGAAAACAAACATTTCAGTTTTTGAGCAAAAATGGTCCAAATCTGCAAAGTTTTCCATATCCGCGGTCATCAAAAATACTGATTTTGGGCCAAAAAATCCAACTTCACGAAACTAAGTCAAATGTTCACACAAGTGTGTAGATGCCAGCAATGAATCCCCAAGAGATTTCGGCTCACTACAGTCAGGATTCGGGCAGAAAACAAACATTTCAGTTTTTAGAGCAAAATGGTCCAAATCTGCAAAGTTTTCCATATCCGCGGTCATCAAAAATACTGATTTTGGGCCAAAAAAATCCAACTTCACGAAACTAAGTCAAATGTTCACACAAGGTGTGTAGATGCCAGCAATGAATCCCCAAGAGATTTCGGCTCACTACAGTCAGGATCCGGGCAGAAAACAAACATTTCAGTTTTTGAGCAAAAATGGTCCAAATCTGCAAAGTTTTCCATATCCGCGGTCATCAAAAATACTGATTTTGGGCCAAAAAATCCAACTTCACGAAACTAAGTCAAATGTTCACACAAGGTGTGTAGATGCCAGCAATGAATCCCCAAGAGATTTCGGCTCACTACAGTCAGGATTCGGGCAGAAAACAAACATTTCAGTTTTTTAGCAAAAATGGTCCAAATCTGCAAAGTTTTCCATATCCGCGGTCATCAAAAATACTGATTTGGGCCAAAAAATCCAACTTCACGAAACTAAGTCAAAATGTTTCACACAAGGTGTGTAGATGCCAGCAATGAATCCCCAAGAGATTTCGGCTCACTACAGTCAGGATTGGGGCAGAAAACAACATTTCAGTTTTTTGCAAAAATGGTCCAAATCTGCAAAGTTTTCCATATCCGCGGTCATCAAAAATACTGATTTTGGGCCAAAAAATCCAACTTCACGAAACTAAGTCAAATGTTCACACAAGGTGTGTAGATGCCAGCAATGAATCCCAAGAGATTTCGGCTCACTACAGTCAGGATTCGGGCAGAAAACAACATTTTTCAGTTTTTTAGCAAAAATGGTCCAAATCTGCAAAGTTTTCCATATCCGCGGTCATCAAAAATACTGATTTTGGGCCAAAAAATCCAACTTCACGAAACTAAGTCAAATGTTCACACAAGGTGTGTAGATGCCAGCAATGAATCCCCAAGAGATTTCGGCTCACTACAGTCAGGATTCGGGCAGAAACCAAACATTTCAGTTTTTGAGCAAAAATGGTCCAAATCTGCAAAGTTTTCCATATCCGCGGTCATCAAAAATACTGATTTTGGGCCAAAAAATCCAACTTCACGAAACTAAGTCAAATGTTCACACAAGGTGTGTAGATGCCAGCAATGAATCCCCAAGAGATTTCGGCTCACTACAGTCAGGATTCGGGCAGAAAACAAACATTTCAGTTTTTAGCAAAATGGTCCAAATCTGCAAAGTTTTCCATATCCGCGGTCATCAAAAATACTGATTTTGGCCAAAAATCCAACTTCACGAAACTAAGTCAAATGTTCACACAAGGTGTGTAGATGCCAGCAATGAATCCCCAAGAGATTTCGGCTCACTACAGTCAGGATTCGGCAGAAACAAACATTCATTGTTTTTTAGCAAAAATGGTCCAAATCTGCAAAGTTTTCCATATCCGCGGTCATCAAAAATACTGATTTTGGGCCAAAAAATCCACTTCACGAAACTAAGTCAAATGTTCACACAAGGTGTGTAGATGCCAGCAATGAATCCCCAAGAGATTTCGGCTCACTACAGTCAGGATTCGGGCAGAAAAACAAACATTTCATTTTTTTTTTTAGCAAAAATGGTCCAAATCTGCAAAGTTTTCCATATCCGCGGTCATCAAAAATACTGATTTTGGGCCAAAAAATCCAACTTCACGAAACTAAGTCAAATGTTCACACAAGGTGTGTAGATGCCAGCAATGAATCCCCAAGAGATTTCGGCTCACTACAGTCAGGATTCGGGCAGAAAACAAAACATTTCAGTTTTTGAGCAAAAAATGGTCCAAATCTGCAAAGTTTTCCATATCCGCGGTCATCAAAAATACTGATTTTGGGCCAAAATCCAACTTCACGAAACTAAGTCAATGTTCACACAAGGTGTGTAGATGCCAGCAATGAATCCCAAGAGATTTCGGCTCACTACAGTCAGGATTCGGGCAGAAAACAAACATTCAGTTTTTTTGAGCAAAAATGGTCCAAATCTGCAAAGTTTTCCATATCCGCGGTCATCAAAAATACTGATTTTGGCCAAAAAATCCAACTTCACGAAACTAAGTCAAATGTTCACACAAGTGTGTAGATGCCAGCAATGAATCCCCAAGAGATTTCGGCTCACTACAGTCAGGATTCGGGCAGAAACAAACATTTCAGTTTTTGAGCAAAAATGGTCCAAATCTGCAAAGTTTTCCATATCCGCGCGGTCATCAAAAATACTGATTTTGGGCCAAAAAATCCACTTCACGAAACTAAGTCAAATGTTCACACAAGGTGTGTAGATGCCAGCAATGAATCCCCAAGAGATTTCGGCTCACTACAGTCAGGATTCGGGCAGAAAACAAACATTTCAGTTTTTAGCAAAAATGGTCCAAATCTGCAAAGTTTTCCATATCCGCGGTCATCAAAAATACTGATTTTGGGCCAAAAAATCCAACTTCACGAAACTAAGTCAAATGTTCACACAAGGTGTAGATGCCAGCAATGAATCCCCAAGAGATTTCGGCTCACTACAGTCAGGATCCGGGCAGAAAACAAACATTTCAGTTTTTTAGCAAAATGGTCCAAATCTGCAAAGTTTTCCATATCCGCGGTCATCAAAAATACTGATTTTGGGCCAAAAATCCAACTTCACGAAACTAAGTCAAATGTTCACACAAGGTGTGTAGATGCCAGCAATGAATCCCCAAGAGATTTCGGCTCACTACAGTCAGGATTCGGGCAGAAAACAAACATTTCAGTTTTTTAGCAAAAATGGTCCAAATCTGCAAAGTTTTCCATATCCGCGGTCATCAAAAATACTGATTTTGGGCCAAAATCCAACTTCACGAAACTAAGTCAAATGTTCACACAAGGTGTGTAGATGCCAGCAATGAATCCCCAAGAGATTTCGGCTCACTACAGTCAGGATTCGGGCAGAAAACAAACATTTCAGTTTTTGAGCAAAAATGGTCCAAATCTGCAAAGTTTTCCATATCCGCGGTCATCAAAAATACTGATTTGGGCCAAAAATACAACTTCACGAAACTAAGTCAAATGTTCACACAAGGTGTGTAGATGCCAGCAATGAATCCCCAAGAGATTTCGGCTCACTACAGTCAGGATTCGGGCAGAAAACAAACATTTCAGTTTTTGAGCAAAAATGGTCCAAATCTGCAAAGTTTTCCATATCCGCGGTCATCAAAAATACTGATTTTGGGCCAAAAATCCAACTTCACGAAACTAAGTCAAATGTTCACACAAGGTGTGTAGATGCCAGCAATGAATCCCCAAGAGATTTCGGCTCACTACAGTCAGGATCCGGGCAGAAAACAAACATTTCAGTTTTTGAGCAAAAATGGTCCAAATCTGCAAAGTTTTCCATATCCGCGGTCATCAAAAATACTGATTTTGGGCCAAAAAATCCAACTTCACGAAACTAAGTCAAAGTTCACACAAGGTGTGTAGATGCCAGCAATGAATCCCCAAGAGATTTTCGGCTCACTACAGTCAGGATTCGGGCAGAAAACAAACATTTCAGTTTTTAGCAAAAATGGTCCAAATCTGCAAAGTTTTCCATATCCGCGGTCATCAAAAATACTGATTTTGGCCAAAAAATCCAACTTCACGAAACTAAGTCAAATGTTCCACACAAGTGTGTAGATGCCAGCAATGAATCCCCAAGAGATTTCGGCTCACTACAGTCAGGATTCGGGCAGAAAACAAACAATTTCAGTTTTTTAGCAAAAATGGTCCAAATCTGCAAAGTTTTCCATATCCGCGGTCATCAAAAATACTGATTTTGCCAAAAAATCCAACTTCACAGAAACTAAGTCAAATGTTCACACAAGGTGTGTAGATGCCAGCAATGAATCCCCAAGAGATTTCGGCTCACTACAGTCAGGATCGGGCAGAAAACAAACATTTCAGTTTTTTAGCAAAAATGGTCCAAATCTGCAAAGTTTTCCATATCCGCGGTCATCAAAATACTGATTTTGGGCCAAAAATCCAACTTCACACGAAACTAAGTCAAATGTTCACACAAGGTGTGTAGATGCCAGCAATGAATCCCCAAGAGATTTCGGCTCACTACAGTCAGGATTCGGGCAAAAACAAACATTTCAGTTTTTTGCAAAAATGGTCCAAATCTGCAAAGTTTTCCATATCCGCGGTCATCAAAAATACTGATTTTGGGCCAAAAATCCAACTTCACGAAACTAAGTCAAATGTTCACACAAGGTGTGTAGATGCCAGCAATGAATCCCCAAGAGATTTCGGCTCACTACAGTCAGGATTCGGGCAGAAAACAAACATTTCAGTTTTTAGCAAAAATGGTCCAAATCTGCAAAGTTTTCCATATCCGCGTCATCAAAAATACTGATTTTGGGCCAAAAATCCAACTTCACGAAACTAAGTCAAATGTTCACACAAGGTGTGTAGATGCCAGCAATGAATCCCCAAGAGATTTCGGCTCACTACAGTCAGGATTTCGGGCAGAAAACAAACATTTCAGTTTTTTAGCAAAAATGGGTCCAAATCTGCAAAGTTTTCCATATCCGCGGTCATCAAAAATACTGATTTTGGGCCAAAAATCCAACTTCACGAAACTAAGTCAAATGTTCACACAAGGTGTGTAGATGCCAGCAATGAATCCCCAAGAGATTTCGGCTCACTACAGTCAGGATCCGGGCAGAAAACAAACATTTCAGTTTTTTAGCAAAAATGGTCCAAATCTGCAAAGTTTTCCATATCCGCGGTCATCAAAAATACTGATTTTGGGCCAAAAATCCAACTTCACACGAACACGAAACTAAGTCAAATGTTCACACAAGGTGTGTAGATGCCAGCAATGAATCCCCAAGAGATTTCGGCTCACTACAGTCAGGATTCGGGCAGAAAACAAACATTTCAGTTTTTATGCAAAAATGGTCCAAATCTGCAAAGTTTTCCATATCCGCGGTCATCAAAAATACTGATTTTGGGCCAAAAAATCCAACTTCACCGAACTAAGTCAAATGTTCACACAGGTGTGTAGATGCCAGCAATGAATCCCCAAGAGATTTCGGCTCACTACAGTCAGGATTCGGGCAGAAAACAAACATTTAGTTTTTAGCAAAAATGGTCCAAATCTGCAAAGTTTTCCATATCCGCGGTCATCAAAAATACTGATTTTGGGCCAAAAAATCCAACTTCACGAAACTAAGTCAAATGTTCACACAAGGTGTGTAGATGCCAGCAATGAATCCCAGAAAAGATTTCGGCTCACTACAGTCAGGATTCGGGCAGAAAACAAACATTTCAGTTTTTAGCAAAAATGGTCCAAATCTGCAAAGTTTTCCATATCCGCGGTCATCAAAAATACTGATTTTGGGCCAACAAATCCAACTTCACGAAACTAAGTCAAATGTTCACACAAGGTGTGTAGATGCCAGCAATGAATCCCCAAGAGATTTCGGCTCACTACAGTCAGGATCCGGGCAGAAAACAAACATTTCAGTTTTTTAGCAAAATGGTCCAAATCTGCAAAGTTTTCCATATCCGCGGTCATCAAAAATACTGATTTTGGGCAAAAAAATCCAACTTCACGAAACTAAGTCAAATGTTCACACAAGGTGTGTAGATGCCAGCAATGAATCCCCAAGAGATTTCGGCTCACTACAGTCAGGATTCGGCAGAAAACAAACATTTCAGTTTTTGCAAAAAATGGTCCAAATCTGCAAAGTTTTCCATATCCGCGGTCATCAAAAATACTGATTTTGGGCCAAAAAATCCAACTTCACGAAACTAAGTCAAATGTTCACACAAGGTGTGTAGATGCCAGCAATGAATCCCCAAGAGATTTCGGCTCACTACAGTCAGGATTCGGGCAGAAAACAAACATTTCAGTTTTTAGCAAAAATGGTCCAAATCTGCAAAGTTTTCCATATCCGCGGTCATCAAAAATACTGATTTTGGGCCAAAAAATCCAACTTCACGAAACTAAGTCAAATGTTCACACAAGGTGTGTAGATGCCAGCAATGAATCCCCAAGAGATTTCGGCTCACTACAGTCAGGATTCGGGCAGAAAACAACATTTCAGTTTTTTAGCAAAAATGGTCCAAATCTGCAAAGTTTTCCATATCCGCGTCATCATCAAATACTGATTTTGGGCCAAAAAATCCAACTTCACGAAACTAAGTCAAATGTTCACACAAGGTGTGTAGATGCCAGCAATGAATCCCCAAGAGATTTCGGCTCACTACAGTCAGGATCCGGGCAGAAAACAAACATTTCAGTTTTTAGCCAAAATGGTCCAAATCTGCAAAGTTTTCCATATCCGCGGTCATCAAAAATACTGATTTTGGGCCAAAAAATCCAACTTCACGAAACTAAGTCAAATGTTCACACAAGGTGTGTAGATGCCAGCAATGAATCCCCAAAGATTTCGGCTCACTACAGTCAGGATTCGGGCAGAGAAACAAACATTTCAGTTTTTGAGCAAAAATGGTCCAAATCTGCAAAGTTTTCCATATCCGCGGTCATCAAAAATACTGATTTTGGCCAAAAATCCAACTTCACACGAAACTAAGTCAAATGTTCACACAAGGTGTGTAGATGCCAGCAATGAATCCCCAAGAGATTTCGGCTCACTACAGTCAGGATTCGGGCAGAAAACAAACATTTCAGTTTTTTAGCAAAATGGTCCAAATCTGCAAAGTTTTCCATATCCGCGGTCATCAAAAATACTGATTTTGGGCCAAAAAATCCAACTTCACGAAACTAAGTCAAATGTTCACACAAGGTGTGTAGATGCCAGCAATGAATCCCCAAGAGATTTCGGCTCACTACAGTCAGGATTCGGGCAGAAACCAAACATTTCAGTTTTTTAGCAAAAATGGTCCAAATCTGCAAAGTTTTCCATATCCGCGGTCATCAAAAATACTGATTTTGGGCCAAAAATCCAACTTCACGAAACTAAGTCAAATGTTCACACAAGGTGTGTAGATGCCAGCAATGAATCCCCAAGAGATTTCGGCTCACTACAGTCAGGATCGGGCAGAAAACAAACATTTCAGTTTTTAGCAAAAATGGTCCAAATCTGCAAAGTTTTCCATATCCGCGGTCATCAAAAATACTGATTTTGGGCCAAAAATCCAACTTCACGAAACTAAGTCAAATGTTCACACAAGGTGTGTAGATGCCAGCAATGAATCCCCAAGAGATTTCGGCTCACTACTACAGTCAGGATTCGGGCAGAAACAAACATTTTTCAGTTTTTAGCAAAAATGGTCCAAATCTGCAAAGTTTTCCATATCCGCGGTCATCAAAAATACTGATTTTGGGCCAAAAAATCCAACTTCACGAAACTAAGTCAAATGTTCACACAAGGTGTGTAGATGCCAGCAATGAATCCCCAAGAGATTTCGGCTCACTACAGTCAGGATTCGGGCAGAAACAAACATTTCAGTTTTTTAGCAAAAATGGTCCAATCTGCAAAGTTTTCCATATCCGCGGTCATCAAAAATACTGATTTTGGGCCAAAAATCCAACTTCACGAAACTAAGTCAAATGTTCACACAAGGTGTGTAGATGCCAGCAATGAATCCCCAAGAGATTTCGGCTCACTACAGTCAGGATTCGGGCAGAAAACAAACATTTCAGTTTTTTAGCAAAAATGGTCCAAATCTGCAAAGTTTTCCATATCCGCGGTCATCAAAAATACTGATTTGGGCCAAAAAATCCAACTTCACGAAACTAAGTCAAATGTTCACACAAGGTGTGTAGATGCCAGCAATGAATCCCCAAGAGATTTCGGCTCACTACAGTCAGGATTCGGGCAGAAAACAAACATTTCAGTTTTTAGCAAAAATGGTCCAAATCTGCAAAGTTTTCCATATCCGCGGTCATCAAAAATACTGATTTGGGCTGGGCCAATATCCAACTTCACGAAACTAAGTCAAATGTTCACACAAGGTGTGTAGATGCCAGCAATGAATCCCCAAGAGATTTCGGCTCACTACAGTCAGGATTCGGGCAGAAAACAAACATTTCAGTTTTTAAGCAAAAATGGTCCAAATCTGCAAAGTTTTCCATATCCGCGGTCATCAAAAATACTGATTTTGGGCCAAAAAATCCAACTTCACGAAACTAAGTCAAATGTTCACACAAGGTGTGTAGATGCCAGCAATGAATCCCCAAGAGATTTCGGCTCACTACAGTCAGGATTCGGGCAGAAAAACAACATTTCAGTTTTTTTAGCAAAAATGGTCCAAATCTGCAAAGTTTTCCATATCCGCGGTCATCAAAAATACTGATTTTGGGCCAAAAAATCCAACTTCACGAAACTAAGTCAAATGTTCACACAAGGTGTGTAGATGCCAGCAATGAATCCCCAAGAGATTTCGGCTCACTACAGTCAGGATCGGCGGGCAAAAACAAACATTTCAGTTTTTGAGCAAAAATGGTCCAAATCTGCAAAGTTTTCCATATCCGCGGTCATCAAAAATACTGATTTTGGGCCAAAAAATCCAACTTCACGAAACTAAGTCAAATGTTCACACAAGGTGTGTAGATGCCAGCAATGAATCCCCAAGAGATTTCGGCTCACTACAGTCAGGATTCGGGCAGAAAACAAACATTTCAGTTTTTAGCAAAAATGGTCCAAATCTGCAAAGTTTTTCCATATCCGCGGTCATCAAAAATACTGATTTTGGGCCAAAAAATCCAACTTCACGAAACTAAGTCAAATGTTCACACAAGGTGTGTAGATGCCAGCAATGAATCCCCCAAGATTTCGGCTCACTACAGTCAGGATTCGGGCAGAAAACAAACATTTCAGTTTTTTAGCAAAAATGGTCCAAATCTGCAAAGTTTTCCATATCCGCGGTCATCAAAAATACTGATTTTGGGCCAAAAAATCCAACTTCACGAAACTAAGTCAAATGTTCACACAAGGTGTGTAGATGCCAGCAATGAATCCCCAAGAGATTTCGGCTCACTACAGTCAGGATTCGGCAGAAAACAAACATTTCAGTTTTTTAGCAAAAATGGTCCAAATCTGCAAAGTTTTCCATATCCGCGGTCATCAAAAATACTGATTTTGGGCCAAAAAATCCAACTTCACGAAACTAAGTCAAATGTTCACACAAGGTGTGTAGATGCCAGCAATGAATCCCCAAGAGATTTCGGCTCACTACAGTCAGGATCCGGGCAGAAAACAAACATTTCAGTTTTTAGCAAAAATGGTCCAAATCTGCAAAGTTTTCCATATCCGCGGTCATCAAAAATACTGATTTTGGGCCAAAAAATCCAACTTCACGAAACTAAGTCAAATGTTCACACAAGTGTGTAGATGCCAGCAATGAATCCCCAAGAGATTTCGGCTCACTACAGTCAGGATTCGGGCAGAAAACAAACATTTCAGTTTTTAGCAAAAATGGTCCAAATCTGCAAAGTTTTCCATATCCGCGGTCATCAAAAATACTGATTTTGGGCCAAAAAATCCAACTTCACGAAACTAAGTCAAATGTTCACACAAGGTGTGTAGATGCCAGCAATGAATCCCCAAGAGATTTCGGCTCACTACAGTCAGGATTCGGGCAGAAAACAAACATTTCAGTTTTTTAGCAAAAATGGTCCAAATCTGCAAAGTTTTCCATATCCGCGGTCATCAAAAATACTGATTTTGGCCAAAAAATCCAACTTCACGAAACTAAGTCAAATGTTCACACAAGGTGTGTAGATGCCAGCAATGAATCCCCAAGAGATTTCGGCTCACTACAGTCAGGATTCGGGCAGAAAACACATTCAGTTTTTTTTGCAAAAATGGTCCAAATCTGCAAAGTTTTCCATATCCGCGGTCATCAAAAATACTGATTTTGGGCCAAAAAATCCAACTTCACGAAACTAAGTCAAATGTTCACACAAGGTGTGTAGATGCCAGCAATGAATCCCCAAGAGATTTCGGCTCACTACAGTCAGGATCGGGCAGAAAACAAACATTTCAGTTTTTAGCAAAAATGGTCCAAATCTGCAAAGTTTTCCATATCCGCGGTCATCAAAAATACTGATTTTGGGCCAAAAAATCCAACTTCACGAAACTAAGTCAAATGTTCACACAAGGTGTGTAGATGCCAGCAATGAATCCCCAGAGATTTCGGCTCACTACAGTCAGGATTCGGGCAGAAAACAAACATTTCAGTTTTTTAGCAAAAATGGTCCAAATCTGCAAAGTTTTCCATATCCGCGGTCATCAAAAATACTGATTTTGGCCAAAAATCCAACTTCACGAAACTAAGTCAAATGTTCACACAAGTGTGTACATGCCAGCAATGAATCCCAAGAGATTTCGGCTCACTACAGTCAGGATTCGGCAGAAAACAAACATTTCAGTTTTTTAGCAAAAATGGTCCAAATCTGCAAAGTTTTCCATATCCGCGGTCATCAAAAATACTGATTTTGGGCCAAAAAATCCAACTTCACGAAACTAAGTCAAATGTTCACACAAGGTGTGTAGATGCCAGCAATGAATCCCCAAGAGATTTCGGCTCACTACAGTCAGGATCGGGCAGAAAACAAACATTTCAGTTTTTAGCAAAAATGGTCCAAATCTGCAAAGTTTTCCATATCCGCGGTCATCAAAAATACTGATTTTGGGCAAAAAATCCAACTTCACGAAACTAAGTCAAATGTTCACACAAGGTGTGTAGATGCCAGCAATGAATCCCCAAGAGATTTCGGCTCACTACAGTCAGGATTCGGGCAGAAAACAAACATTTCAGTTTTTTAGCAAAAATGGTCCAAATCTGCAAAGTTTTCCATATCCGCGGTCATCAAAAATACTGATTTTGGCCAAAAATCCAACTTCACGAAACTAAGTCAAATGTTCACACAAGGTGTGTAGATGCCAGCAATGAATCCCCAAGAGATTTCGGCTCACTACAGTCAGGATTCGGGCAGAAAACAAACATTTCAGTTTTTTAGCAAAAATGGTCCAAATCTGCAAAGTTTTCCATATCCGCGGTCATCAAAAATACTGATTTTGGGCCAAAAAATCCAACTTCACGAAACTAAGTCAAATGTTCACACAAGGTGTGTAGATGCCAGCAAAATCCCCAGAGATTTCGGCTCACTACAGTCAGGATCCGGGCAGAAAACAAACATTTCAGTTTTTTAGCAAAAATGGTCCAAATCTGCAAAGTTTTCCATATCCGCGGTCATCAAAAATACTGATTTTGGGCCAAAAAATCCAACTTCACGAAACTAAGTCAAATGTTCACACAAGGTGTGTAGATGCCAGCAATGAATCCCCAAGAGATTTCGGCTCACTACAGTCAGGATTCGGGCAGAAAACAAACATTTCAGTTTTTTAGCAAAAATGGTCCAAATCTGCAAAGTTTTCCATATCCGCGGTCATCAAAAATACTGATTTTGGGCCAAAAAATCCAACTTCACGAAACTAAGTCAAATGTTCACACAAGGTGTGTAGATGCCAGCAATGAATCCCCAAGAGATTTCGGCTCACTACAGTCAGGATTCGGGCAGAAAACAAACATTTCAGTTTTTAGCAAAAATGGTCCAAATCTGCAAAGTTTTCCATATCCGCGGTCATCAAAATACTGATTTTGGCCAAAAAATCCAACTTCACGAAACTAAGTCAAATGTTCACACAAGGTGTGTAGATGCCAGCAATGAATCCCCAAGAGATTTCGGCTCACTACAGTCAGGATTCGGGCAGAAAACAAACATTTCAGTTTTTTTAGCAAAAATGGTCCAAATCTGCAAAGTTTTCCATATCCGCGGTCATCAAAAATACTGATTTGGGCCAAAAAATCCAACTTCACGAAACTAAGTCAAATGTTCACACAAGGTGTGTAGATGCCAGCAATGAATCCCCAAGAGATTTCGGCTCACTACAGTCAGGATTCGGGCAGAAAACAAACATTTCAGTTTTTTAGCAAAAATGGTCCAAATCTGCAAAGTTTTCCATATCCGCGGTCATCAAAAATACTGATTTTGGGCCAAAAAATCAAACTTCACGAAACTAAGTCAAATGTTCACACAAGTGTGTAGATGCCAGCAATGAATCCCCAAGAGATTTCGGCTCACTACAGTCAGGATCCGGGCAGAAAACAAACATTTCAGTTTTTTAGCAAAAATGGTCCAAATCTGCAAAGTTTTCCATATCCGCGGTCATCAAAAATACTGATTTTGGGCCAAAAAATCCAACTTCACGAAACTAAGTCAAATGTTCACACAAGGTGTGTAGATGCCAGCAATGAATCCCCAAGAGATTTCGGCTCACTACAGTCAGGATTCGGGCAGAAAACAAACATTTCAGTTTTTGAGCAAAAATGGTCCAAATCTGCAAAGTTTTCCATATCCGCGGTCATCAAAAATACTGATTTTGGGCCAAAAATCCAACTTCACGAAACTAAGTCAAATGTTCACACAAGGTGTGTAGATGCCAGCAATGAATCCCCAAGAGATTTCGGCTCACTACAGTCAGGATTCGGGCAGAAAACAAACATTTCAGTTTTTTAGCAAAAATGGTCCAAATCTGCAAAGTTTTCCATATCCGCGGTCATCAAAAATACTGATTTTGGGCCAAAAAATCCACTTCACGAAACTAAGTCAAATGTTCACACAAGGTGTGTAGATGCCAGCAATGAATCCCCAAGAGATTTCGGCTCACTACAGTCAGGATTCGGGCAGAAAACAAACATTTCAGTTTTTTAGCAAAAATGGTCCAAATCTGCAAAGTTTTCCATATCCGCGGTCATCAAAAATACTGATTTTGGGCCAAAAATCCAACTTCACGAAACTAAGTCAAATGTTCACACAAGGTGTGTAGATGCCAGCAATGAATCCCCAAGAGATTTCGGCTCACTACAGTCAGGATTCGGGCAGAAAACAAACATTTCAGTTTTTTAGCAAAAATGGTCCAAATCTGCAAAGTTTTCCATATCCGCGGTCATCAAAAATACTGATTTTGGGCCAAAAAATCCAACTTCACGAAACTAAGTCAAATGTTCACACAAGGTGTGTAGATGCCAGCAATGAATCCCAAGAGATTTCGGCTCACTACAGTCAGGATTCGGGCAGAAAACAAACATTTCAGTTTTTAGCAAAAATGGTCCAAATCTGCAAAGTTTTCCATATCCGCGGTCATCAAAAATACTGATTTTGGGCCAAAAAATCCAACTTCACGAAACTAAGTCAAATGTTCACACAAGGTGTGTAGATGCCAGCAATGAATCCCCAAGAGATTTCGGCTCACTACAGTCAGGATTCGGGCAGAAAACAAACATTTCAGTTTTTTAGCAAAATGGTCCAAATCTGCAAAGTTTTCCATATCCGCGGTCATCAAAAATACTGATTTTTGTGCCAAAAAATCTCCAACTTCACGAAACTAAGTCAAATGTTCACACAAGGTGTGTAGATGCAGCAAAAAGAATCCCCAAGAGATTTCGGCTCACTACAGTCAGGATCCGGGCAGAAAACAAACATTTCAGTTTTTAGCAAAAATGGTCCAAATCTGCAAAGTTTTCCATATCCGCGGTCATCAAAAATACTGATTTTGGGCCAAAAATCCAACTTCACGAAACTAAGTCAAATGTTCACACAAGGTGTGTAGATGCCAGCAATGAATCCCCAAGAGATTTCGGCTCACTACAGTCAGGATTCGGGCAGAAAACAAACATTTCAGTTTTTAGCAAAAATGGTCCAAATCTGCAAAGTTTTCCATATCCGCGGTCATCAAAAATACTGATTTTGGGCCAAAAAATCCAACTTCACGAAACTAAGTCAAATGTTCACACAAGGTGTGTAGATGCCAGCAATGAATCCCCAAGAGATTTCGGCTCACTACAGTCAGGATTCGGGCAGAAAACAAACATTTCGTTTTTTAGCAAAAATGGTCCAAATCTGCAAAGTTTTCCGTATCCGCGAGGTCATCAAAAATACTGATTTTGGGCCAAAAATGGTCCAAATCTGCAAAGTTTTCCATATCCGCGGTCATCAAAAATACTGATTTTGGGCCAAAAAATCCAACTTCACGAAACTAAGTCAAATGTTCACACAAGGTGTGTAGATGCCAGCAATGAATCCCCAAGAGATTTCGGCTCACTACAGTCAGGATTCGGGCAGAAAACAAACATTTCAGTTTTTGAGCAAAAATGGTCCAAATCTGCAAAGTTTTCCATATCCGCGGTCATCAAAAATACTGATTTTGGGCCAAAAATCCAACTTCACGAAACTAAGTCAAATGTTCACACAAGGTGTGTAGATGCCAGCAATGAATCCCCAAGAGATTTCGGCTCACTACAGTCAGGATTCGGGAGAAAACAAACATTTCAGTTTTTTTGCAAAAATGGTCCAAATCTGCAAAGTTTTCCATATCCGCGGTCATCAAAATACTGATTTTGGGCCAAAAATCCAACTTCACGAAACTAAGTCAAATGTTCACACAAGGTGTGTAGATGCCAGCAATGAATTCCCAAGAGATTTCGGCTCACTACAGTCAGGATTCGGGCAGAAAAACAAACATTTCAGTTTTTAGCAAAAATGGTCCAAATCTGCAAAGTTTTCCATATCCGCGGTCATCAAAAATACTGATTTTGGGCCAAAAAATCCAACTTCACGAAACTAAGTCAAATGTTCACACAAGGTGTGTAGATGCCAGCAATGAATCCCCAAGAGATTTCGGCTCACTACAGTCAGGATTCGGGCAGAAAACAAACATTTCATTTTAAGCAAAAATGGTCCAAATCTGCAAAGTTTTCCATATCCGCGGTCATCAAAAATACTGATTTTGGGCCAAAAATCCAACTTCACGAAACTAAGTCAAATGTTCACACAAGGTGTGTAGATGCCAGCAATGAATCCCCAAGAGATTTCGGCTCACTACAGTCAGGATTGGGCAGAAAACAAACATTTCAGTTTTTTAGCAAAAATGGTCCAAATCTGCAAAGTTTTCCATATCCGCGGTCATCAAAAATACTGATTTTGGGCCAAAAAATCCAACTTCACGAAACTAAGTCAAATGTTCACACAAGGTGTGTAGATGCCAGCAATGAATCCCCAAGAGATTTCGGCTCACTACAGTCAGGATCCGGGCAGAAAACAAACATTTCAGTTTTTTAGCAAAAATGGTCCAAATCTGCAAAGTTTTCCATATCCGCGGTCATCAAAAATACTGATTTTGGGCCAAAAAAATCCAACTTCACGAAACTAAGTCAAATGTTCACACAAGGTGTGTAGATGCCAGCAATGAATCCCCAAGAGATTTCGGCTCACTACAGTCAGGATTCGGGCAGAAAACAAACATTTCAGTTTTTTAGCAAAAATGGTCCAAATCTGCAAAGTTTTCCATATCCGCGGTCATCAAAAATACTGATTTTGGGCCAAAAATCCAACTTCACGAAACTAAGTCAAATGTTCACACAAGGTGTGTAGATGCCAGCAATGAATCCCCAAGAGATTTCGGCTCACTACAGTCAGGATTCGGGCAGAAAACAAACATTCAGTTTTTTGCAAAAATGGTCCAAATCTGCAAAGTTTTCCATATCCGCGGTCATCAAAAATACTGATTTTGGGCCAAAAAATCCAACTTCACGAAACTAAGTCAAATGTTCACACAAGGTGTGTAGATGCCAGCAATGAATCCCCAAGAGATTTCGGCTCACTACAGTCAGGATTCGGGCAGAAAACAAACATTTCAGTTTTTTAGCAAAAATGGTCCAAATCTGCAAAGTTTTCCATATCCGCGGTCATCAAAAATACTGATTTTGGGCCAAAAAATCCAACTTCACGAAACTAAGTCAAATGTTCACACAAGGTGTGTAGATGCCAGCAATGAATCCCCAAGAGATTCGGCTCACTACAGTCAGGATTCGGGCAGAAAACAAACATTTCATTTCAGTTTTTTAGCAAAAATGGTCCAAATCTGCAAAGTTTTCCATATCCGCGGTCATCAAAAATACTGATTTTGGGCCAAAAATCCAACTTCACGAAACTAAGTCAAATGTTCACACAAGGTGTGTAGATGCCAGCAATGAATCCCCAAGATTTCGGCTCACTACAGTCAGGATTCGGGCAGAAAACAAACATTTCAGTTTTTTTGCAAAAATGGTCCAAATCTGCAAAGTTTTCCATATCCGCGGTCATCAAAAATACTGATTTTGGGCCAAAAAATCCAACTTCACGAAACTAAGTCAAATGTTCACACAAGGTGTGTAGATGCCAGCAATGAATCCCAAGAGATTTCGGCTCACTACAGTCAGGATTCGGGCAGAAAACAAACATTTCAGTTTTTAGCAAAAATGGTCCAAATCTGCAAAGTTTTCCATATCCGCGGTCATCAAAAATACTGATTTTGGGCCAAAAAATCCAACTTCACGAAACTAAGTCAAATGTTCACACAAGGTGTGTAGATGCCAGCAATGAATCCCCAAGAGATTTCGGCTCACTACAGTCAGGATTCGGGCAGAAAACAAACATTTCAGTTTTTGAGCAAAATGGTCCAAATCTGCAAAGTTTTCCATATCCGCGGTCATCAAAAATACTGATTTGGGCCAAAAATCCAACTTCACGAAACTAAGTCAAATGTTCACACAAGGTGTGTAGATGCCAGCAATGAATCCCCAAGAGATTTCGGCTCACTACAGTCAGGATTCGGGCAGAAAACAAACATTTCAGTTTTTTGCAAAAATGGTCCAAATCTGCAAAGTTTTCCATATCCGCGGTCATCAAAAATACTGATTTTGGGCCAAAAAATCCAACTTCACGAAACTAAGTCAATGTTCACACAAGGTGTGTAGATGCCAGCAATGAATCCCCAAGAGATTTCGGCTCACTACAGTCAGGATCCGGGCAGAAAACAACATTTCAGTTTTTTAGCAAAAATGGTCCAAATCTGCAAAGTTTTCCATATCCGCGGTCATCAAAAATACTGATTTTGGGCCAAAAATCCAACTTCACGAAACTAAGTCAAATGTTCACACAAGAGCAATGTGTAGATGCAATGAATCCCCAAGAGATTTCTCACTCACTACAGTCAGGATTCGGGCAGAAAACAAACATTTCAGTTTTTTAGCAAAAATGGTCCAAATCTGCAAAGTTTTCCATATCCGCGGTCATCAAAAATACTGATTTTGGGCCAAAAAATCCAACTTCACGAAACTAAGTCAAATGTTCACACAAGGTGTGTAGATGCCAGCAATGAATCCCCAAGAGATTTCGGCTCACTACAGTCAGGATTCGGGCAGAAAACAAACATTTCAGTTTTTTTGCAAAAATGGTCCAAATCTGCAAAGTTTTCCATATCCGCGGTCATCAAAAATACTGATTTTGGGCCAAAAATCCAACTTCACGAAACTAAGTCAAATGTTCACACAAGGTGTGTAGATGCCAGCAATGAATCCCCAAGAGATTTCGGCTCACTACAGTCAGGATTCGGGCAGAAAACAAACATTTCAGTTTTTAGCAAAAATGGTCCAAATCTGCAAAGTTTTCCATATCCGCGGTCATCAAAAATACTGATTTTGGGCCAAAAAATCCAACTTCACGAAACTAAGTCAAATGTTCACACAAGGTGTGTAGATGCCAGCAATGAATCCCCAAGAGATTTCGGCTCACTACAGTCAGGATTCGGCAGAAAACAACATTTCAGTTTTTAGTTTTTAGCAAAAATGTCCAAATCTGCAAAGTTTTCCATATCCGCGGTCATCAAAAATACTGATTTTGGGCCAAAAATCCAACTTCACGAAACTAAGTCAAATGTTCACACAAGGTGTGTAGATGCCAGCAATGAATCCCCAAGAGATTTCGGCTCACTACAGTCAGGATTCGGGCAGAAAACAACATTTCAGTTTTTAGCAAAAATGGTCCAAATCTGCAAAGTTTTCCATATCCGCGGTCATCAAAAATACTGATTTTGGGCCAAAAAATCCAACTTCACGAAACTAAGTCAAATGTTCACACAAGGTGTGTAGATGCCAGCAATGAATCCCAAGAGATTTCGGCTCACTACAGTCAGGATTCGGGCAGAAAACAAACATTTCAGTTTTTTAGCAAAAATGGTCCAAATCTGCAAAGTTTTCCATCCATCCGCGGTCATCAAAAATACTGATTTTGGGCCAAAAAATCCAACTTCACGAAACTAAGTCAAATGTTCACACAAGGTGTGTAGATGCCAGCAATGAATCCCCAAGAGATTTCGGCTCACTACAGTCAGGATTCGGGCAGAAAAACAACATTTCAGTTTTTTCCAAAAATGGTCCAAATCTGCAAAGTTTTCCATATCCGCGGTCATCAAAAATACTGATTTTGGGCCAAAAAATCCAACTTCACGAAACTAAGTCAAATGTTCACACAAGGTGTGTAGATGCCAGCAATGAATCCCCAAGAGATTTCGGCTCACTACAGTCAGGATTCGGGCAGAAAACAAACATTTCATTTCAGTTTTTAGCAAAAATGGTCCAAATCTGCAAAGTTTTCCATATCCGCGGTCATCAAAAATACTGATTTTGGGCCAAAAATCCAACTTCACGAAACTAAGTCAAATGTTCACACAAGGTGTGTAGATGCCAGCAATGAATCCCCAAGAGATTTCGGCTCACTACAGTCAGGATTCGGGCAGAAAACAAATTTCAGTTTTTTAGCAAAAATGGTCCAAATCTGCAAAGTTTTCCATATCCGCGGTCATCAAAAATACTGATTTTGGGCCAAAAAATCCAACTTCACGAAACTAAGTCAAATGTTCACACAAGGTGTGTAGATGCCAGCAATGAATCCCCAAGAGATTTCGGCTCACTACAGTCAGGATTCGGGCAGAAAACAAACATTTCAGTTTTTAGCAAAAATGGTCCAAATCTGCAAAGTTTTCCATATCCGCGGTCATCAAAAATACTGATTTTGGGCCAAAAAATCCAACTTCACGAAACTAAGTCAAATGTTCACACAAGGTGTGTAGATGCCAGCAATGAATCCCCAAGCCCAAGAGATTTCGGCTCACTACAGTCAGGATTCGGGCAGAAAACAACATTTCAGTTTTTAAGCAAAAATGGTCCAAATCTGCAAAGTTTTCCATATCCGCGGCTCATCAAAATACTGATTTTGGGCCAAAAAATCCAACTTCACGAAACTAAGTCAAATGTTCACACAAGGTGTGTAGATGCCAGCAATGAATCCCCAAGAGATTTCGGCTCACTACAGTCAGGATTCGGGCAGAAAACAAACATTTCAGTTTTTAGCAAAAATGGTCCAAATCTGCAAAGTTTTCCATATCCGCGGTCATCAAAAATACTGATTTTGGGCCAAAAAATCCAACTTCACGAAACTAAGTCAAATGTTCACACAAGGTGTGTAGATGCCAGCAATGAATCCCCAAGAGATTTCGGCTCACTACAGTCAGGATTCGGGCAGAAAACAAACATTTCAGTTTTTTTAGCAAAAATGGTCCAAATCTGCAAAGTTTTTCCATATCCGCGGTCATCAAAAATACTGATTTTGGCCAAAAAATCCAACTTCACGAAACTAAGTCAAATGTTCACACAAGGTGTGTAGATGCCAGCAATGAATCCCCAAGAGATTTCGGCTCACTACAGTCAGGATTCGGGCAGAAAACAAACATTTAGTTTTTTAGTAGCAAAATGGTCCAAATCTGCAAAGTTTTCCATATCCGCGGTCATCAAAAATACTGATTTTGGGCCAAAAAATCCAACTTCACGAAACTAAGTCAAATGTTCACACAAGGTGTGTAGATGCCAGCAATGAATCCCCAAGAGATTTCGGCTCACTACAGTCAGGATTCGGGCAGAAAACAAACATTTCAGTTTTTTAGCAAAAATGGTCCAAATCTGCAAAGTTTTCCATATCCGCGGTCATCAAAAATACTGATTTTGGGCCAAAAAATCAACTTCACGAACTAAGTCAAATGTTCACACAAGGTGTGTAGATGCCAGCAATGAATCCCCAAGAGATTTCGGCTCACTACAGTCAGGATCCGGGCAGAAAACAAACATTTCAGTTTTTAGCAAAAATGGTCCAAATCTGCAAAGTTTTCCATATCCGCGGTCATCAAAAATACTGATTTTGGGCCAAAAAATCCAACTTCACAAAACTAAGTCAAATGTTCACACAAGGTGTGTAGATGCCAGCAATGAATCCCCAAGAGATTTCGGCTCACACACAGTCAGGATTCGGGCAGAAAACAAACATTTCAGTTTTTTAGCAAAAATGGTCCAAATCTGCAAAGTTTTCCATATCCGCGGTCATCAAAAATACTGATTTTGGGCCAAAAAATCAACTTCACGAAACTAAGTCAAATGTTCACACAAGGTGTGTAGATGCCAGCAATGAATCCCCAAGAGATTTCGGCTCACTACAGTCAGGATTCGGGCAGAAAACAAACATTTCAGTTTTTTAGCAAAAATGGTCCAAATCTGCAAAGTTTTCCATATCCGCGGTCATCAAAAATACTGATTTTGGGCCAAAAAATCCAACTTCACGAAACTAAGTCAAATGTTCACACAAGGTGTGTAGATGCCAGCAATGAATCCCCAAGAGATTTCGGCTCACTACAGTCAGGATCGGGCAGAAAACAAACATTTCAGTTTTTTAGCAAAAATGGTCCAAATCTGCAAAGTTTTCCATATCCGCGGTCATCAAAAATACTGATTTGGGCAAAAAATCCAACTTCACGAAACTAAGTCAAATGTTCACACAAGGTGTGTAGATGCCAGCAATGAATCCCCAAGAGATTTCGGCTCACTACAGTCAGGATTCGGGCAGAAAAAACAACATTTCAGTTTTTTAGCAAAAATGGTCCAAATCTGCAAAGTTTTCCATATCCGCGGTCATCAAAAATACTGATTTTGGGCCAAAAATCCAACTTCACAACGAAACTAAGTCAAATGTTCACACAAGGTGTGTAGATGCCAGCAATGAATCCCCAAGAGATTTCGGCTCACTACAGTCAGGATTCGGGCAGAAAACAAACATTTCAGTTTTTTAGCAAAAATGGTCCAAATCTGCAAAGTTTTCCATATCCGCGGTCATCAAAAATACTGATTTTGGGCCAAAAAATCCAACTTCACGAAACTAAGTCAAATGTTCACACAAGGTGTGTAGATGCCAGCAATGAATCCCCAAGAGATTTCGGCTCACTACAGTCAGGATTCGGGCAGAAAACAAACATTTCAGTTTTTTAGCAAAAATGGTCCAAATCTGCAAAGTTTTCCATATCCGCGGTCATCAAAAATACTGATTTTGGGCCAAAAAATCCAACTTCACGAACTAAGTCAAATGTTCACACAAGGGTGTAGATGCCAGCAATGAATCCCCAAGAGATTTCGGCTCACTACAGTCAGGATCCGGGCAGAGAAAAACATTTCAGTTTTTTTTGCAAAATGGTCCAAATCTGCAAAGTTTTCCATATCCGCGGTCATCAAAAATACTGATTTTGGGCCAAAAAATCCAACTTCACGAAACTAAGTCAAATGTTCACACAAGGTGTGTAGATGCCAGCAATGAATCCCCAAGAGATTTCGGCTCACTACAGTCAGGATTCGGGCAGAAAACAAACATTTCAGTTTTTAGCAAAAATGGTCCAAATCTGCAAAGTTTTCCATATCCGCGGTCATCAAAAATACTGATTTTGGGCCAAAAAATCCAACTTCACGAAACTAAGTCAAATGTTCACACAAGGTGTGTAGATGCCAGCAATGAATCCCCAAGAGATTTCGGCTCACTACAGTCAGGATTCGGGCAGAAAACAAACATTTCAGTTTTTTAGCAAAAATGGTCCAAATCTGCAAAGTTTTCCATATCCGCGGTCATCAAAAATACTGATTTTGGGCAAAAAATCCAACTTCACGAAACTAAGTCAAATGTTCACACAAGGTGTGTAGATGCCAGCAATGAACCCCAAGAGATTTCGGCTCACTACAGTCAGGATCCGGGCAGAAAACAAACATTTCAGTTTTTTAGCAAAATGGTCCAAATCTGCAAAGTTTTCCATATCCGCGGTCATCAAAAATACTGATTTTGGGCCAAAAAATCCAACTTCACGAAACTAAGTCAAATGTTCACACAAGGTGTGTAGATGCCAGCAATGAATCCCCAAGAGATTTCGGCTCACTACAGTCAGGATTCGGGCAGACAAAACAAACATTTCAGTTTTTTAGCAAAAATGGTCCAAATCTGCAAAGTTTTCCATATCCGCGGTCATCAAAAATACTGATTTTGGGCAAAAAAACCAAATCCACTTCAAAAACTAAGTCAAATGTTCACACAAGGTGTGTAGATGCCAGCAATGAATCCCCAAGAGATTTCGGCTCACTACAGTCAGGATTCGGGCAGAAAACAAACATTTCAGTTTTTTAGCAAAAATGGTCCAAATCTGCAAAGTTTTCCATATCCGCGGTCATCAAAAATACTGATTTTGGGCCAAAAAATCCAACTTCACGAAACTAAGTCAAATGTTCACACAAGGTGTGTAGATGCCAGCAATGAATCCCCAAGAGATTTCGGCTCACTACAGTCAGGATTCGGGCAGAAAACAAACATTTCAGTTTTTAGCAAAAATGGTCCAAATCTGCAAAGTTTTCCATATCCGCGGTCATCAAAAATACTGATTTTGGGCCAAAAAATCCAACTTCACGAAACTAAGTCAAATGTTCACACAAGGTGTGTAGATGCCAGCAATGAATCCCCAGAGATTTCGGCTCACTACAGTCAGGATTCGGGCAGAAAACAAACATTTCAGTTTTTTAGCAAAAATGGTCCAAATCTGCAAAGTTTTCCATATCCGCGGTCATCAAAATACTGATTTTGGGCCAAAAAATCCAACTTCACGAAACTAAGTCAAATGTTCACACAAGGTGTGTAGATGCCAGCAATGAATCCCCAAGAGATTTCGGCTCACTACAGTCAGGATTCGGGCAGAAAACAAACATTTCAGTTTTTTAGCAAAAATGGTCCAAATCTGCAAAGTTTTCCATATCCGCGGTCATCAAAAATACTGATTTTGGCCAAAAAAACTTCCAACTTCACGAAACTAAGTCAAATGTTCACACAAGGTGTGTAGATGCCAGCAATGAATCCCAAGAGATTTCGGCTCACTACAGTCAGGATTCGGGCAGAAAACAAACATTTCAGTTTTTTAGCAAAATGGTCCAAATCTGCAAAGTTTTCCATATCCGCGGTCATCAAAAATACTGATTTTGGGCCAAAAAATCCAACTTCACGAAACTAAGTCAAATGTTCACACAAGGTGTGTAGATGCCAGCAATGAATCCCCAAGAGATTTCGGCTCACTACAGTCAGGATTCGGGCAGAAAACAAACATTTCAGTTTTTTAGCAAAAATGGTCCAAATCTGCAAAGTTTTCCATATCCGCGGTCATCAAAAATACTGATTTTGGGCCAAAAAATCCAACTTCACGAAACTAAGTCAAATGTTCACACAAGGTGTGTAGATGCCAGCAATGAATCCCCAAGAGATTTCGGCTCACTACAGTCAGGATTCGGGCAGAAAACAACATTTCAGTTTTTAGCAAAAATGGTCCAAATCTGCAAAGTTTTCCATATCCGCGGTCATCAAAAATACTGATTTTGGGCCAAAAAATCCAACTTCACGAAACTAAGTCAAATGTTCACACAAGGTGTGTAGATGCCAGCAATGAATCCCCAAGAGATTTCGGCTCACTACAGTCAGGATTCGGGCAGAAAAACAAACATTTCAGTTTTTAGCAAAAATGGTCCAAATCTGCAAAGTTTTCCATATCCGCGGTCATCAAAAATACTGATTTTGGCCAAAAAATCCAACTTCACGAAACTAAGTCAAATGTTCACACAAGGTGTGTAGATGCCAGCAATGAATCCCCAAGAGATTTCGGCTCACTACAGTCAGGATTCGGGCAGAAAACAAACATTTCAGTTTTTAGCAAAAATGGTCCAAATCTGCAAAGTTTTCCATATCCGCGGTCATCAAAAATACTGATTTTGGCCCAAAAAATCCAACTTCACGAACTAAGTCAAATGTTCACACAAGGTGTGTAGATGCCAGCAATGATCCCCAAGAGATTTCGGCTCACTACAGTCAGGATTCGGGCAGAAAACAAACATTTCAGTTTTTTAGCAAAAATGGTCCAAATCTGCAAAGTTTTCCATATCCGCGGTCATCAAAAATACTGATTTTGGGCCAAAAAATCCAACTTCACGAAACTAAGTCAAATGTTCACACAAGGTGTGTAGATGCCAGCAATGAATCCCCAAGAGATTTCGGCTCACTACAGTCAGGATTCGGGCAGAAAACAAACATTTCAGTTTTTTAGAGCAAAAATGGTCCAAATCTGCAAAGTTTTCCATATCCGCGGTCATCAAAAATACTGATTTTGGGCCAAAAAATCCAACTTCACGAAACTAAGTCAAATGTTCACACAAGGTGTGTAGATGCCAGCAATGAATCCCCAAGAGATTTCGGCTCACTACAGTCAGGATTCGGGCAGAAAACAAACATTTCAGTTTTTAGCAAAAATGGTCCAAATCTGCAAAGTTTTCCATATCCGCGGTCATCAAAAATACTGATTTGGGCCAAAAATCCAACTTCACGAAACTAAGTCAAATGTTCACAAAGGTGTGTAGATGCCAGCAATGAATCCCCAAGAGATTTCGGCTCACTACAGTCAGGATTCGGGCAGAAAACAAACATTTCAGTTTTTGCAAAAATGGTCCAAATCTGCAAAGTTTTCCATATCCGCGGTCATCAAAAATACTGATTTTGGGCCAAAAAATCCAACTTCACGAAACTAAGTCAAATGTTCACACAAGGTGTGTAGATGCCAGCAATGAATCCCCAAGAGATTTCGGCTCACTACAGTCAGGATTCGGGCAGAAAACAAACATTTCAGTTTTTAGCAAAAATGGTCCAAATCTGCAAAGTTTTCCATATCCGCGGTCATCAAAAATACTGATTTTGGGCCAAAAAATCCAACTTCACGAAACTAAGTCAAATGTTCACACAAGGTGTGTAGATGCCAGCAATGAATCCCCAAGAGATTTCGGCTCACTACAGTCAGGATTCGGCAGAAAACAAACATTTCAGTTTTTTTGCAAAAATGGTCCAAATCTGCAAAGTTTTCCATATCCGCGGTCATCAAAAATACTGATTTTGGGCCAAAAAATCCAACTTCACGAAACTAAGTCAAATGTTCACACAAGGTGTGTAGATGCCAGCAATGAATCCCCAAGAGATTTCGGCTCACTACAGTCAGGATTCGGGCAGAAAACAAACATTTCAGTTTTTTAGCAAAAATGGTCCAAATCTGCAAAGTTTTCCATATCCGCGGTCATCAAAAATACTGATTTTGGGCCAAAAATCCAACTTCACGAAACTAAGTCAAATGTTCACACAAGGTGTGTAGATGCCAGCAATGAATCCCCAAGAGATTTCGGCTCACTACAGTCAGGATTCGGGCAGAAAACAAACATTTCAGTTTTTTAGCAAAAATGGTCCAAATCTGCAAAGTTTTCCATATCCGCGGTCATCAAAAATACTGATTTTGGGCAAAAAATCCAACTTCACGAAACTAAGTCAAATGTTCACACAAGGTGTGTAGATGCCAGCAATGAATCCCCAAGAGATTTCGGCTCACTACAGTCAGGATTCGGGCAGAAAACAAACATTTCAGTTTTTTAGCAAAAATGGTCCAAATCTGCAAAGTTTTCCATATCCGCGGTCATCAAAAATACTGATTTTGGGCCAAAAAATCCAACTTCACGAAACTAAGTCAAATGTTCACACAAGGTGTGTAGATGCCAGCAATGAATCCCCAAGAGATTTCGGCTCACTACAGTCAGGATTCGGGCAGAAAACAAACATTTCAGTTTTTTAGCAAAAATGGTCCAAATCTGCAAAGTTTTCCATATCCGCGGTCATCAAAAATACTGATTTTGGGCAAAAAATCCAACTTCACGAAACTAAGTCAAATGTTCACACAAGGTGTGTAGATGCCAGCAATGAATCCCCAAGAGATTTCGGCTCACTACAGTCAGGATTCGGGCAGAAAACAAACATTTCAGTTTTTAGCAAAAATGGTCCAAATCTGCAAAGTTTTCCATATCCGCGGTCATCAAAAATACTGATTTTGGGCCAAAAAATCCAACTTCACGAAACTAAGTCAAATGTTCACACAAGGTGTGTAGATGCCAGCAATGAATCCCCAAGAGATTTCGGCTCACTACAGTCAGGATTCGGGCAGAAAAACAAACATTTCAGTTTTTTAGCAAAAATGGTCCAAATCTGCAAAGTTTTCCATATCCGCGGTCATCAAAAATACTGATTTTGGGCCAAAAAATCCAACTTCACGAAACTAAGTCAAATGTTCACACAAGGTGTGTAGATGCCAGCAATGAATCCCCAAGAGATTTCGGCTCACTACAGTCAGGATTCGGGCAGAAAACAAACATTTCAGTTTTTAGCAAAAATGGTCCAAATCTGCAAAGTTTTCCATATCCGCGGTCATCAAAAATACTGATTTTGGGCCAAAAATCCAACTTCACGAAACTAAGTCAAATGTTCACACAAGGTGTGTAGATGCCAGCAATGAATCCCCAAGAGATTTCGGCTCACTACAGTCAGGATTCGGGCAGAAAACAAACATTTCAGTTTTTTAGCAAAAATGGTCCAAATCTGCAAAGTTTTCCATATCCGCGGTCATCAAAAATACTGATTTTGGGCCAAAAAATCCAACTTCACGAAACTAAGTCAAATGTTCACACAAGGTGTGTAGATGCCAGCAATGAATCCCCAAGAGATTTCGGCTCACTACAGTCAGGATTCGGGCAGAAAACAAACATTTCAGTTTTTAGCAAAAATGGTCCAAATCTGCAAAGTTTTCCATATCCGCGGTCATCAAAAATACTGATTTTGGGCCAAAAAATCCAACTTCACGAAACTAAGTCAAATGTTCACACAAGGTGTGTAGATGCCAGCAATGAATCCCCAAGAGATTTCGGCTCACTACAGTCAGGATTCGGGCAGAAAAACAACATTTCAGTTTTTGCAAAAATGGTCCAAATCTGCAAAGTTTTCCATATCCGCGGTCATCAAAAATACTGATTTTGGGCCAAAAATCCAACTTCACGAAACTAAGTCAAATGTTCACACAAGGTGTGTAGATGCCAGCAATGAATCCCCAAGAGATTTCGGCTCACTACAGTCAGGATTCGGGCAGAAAACAAACATTTCAGTTTTTTAGCAAAAAAATGGTCCAAATCTGCAAAGTTTTCCATATCCGCGGTCATCAAAAATACTGATTTTGGGCCAAAAAATCCAACTTCACGAAACTAAGTCAAATGTTCACACAAGGTGTGTAGATGCCAGCAATGAATCCCAAGAGATTTCGGCTCACTACAGTCAGGATTCGGGCAGAAAACAAACATTTCAGTTTTTTTGCAAAATGGTCCAAATCTGCAAAGTTTTCCATATCCGCGGTCATCAAAAATACTGATTTTGGGCCAAAAATCCAACTTCACGAAACTAAGTCAAATGTTCACACAAGGTGTGTAGATGCCAGCAATGAATCCCCAAGAGATTTCGGCTCACTACAGTCAGGATTCGGGCAGAAAACAAACATTCAGTTTTTTTGCAAAAATGGTCCAAATCTGCAAAGTTTTCCATATCCGCGGTCATCAAAAATACTGATTTTGGGCCAAAAATCCACTTCACGAAACTAAGTCAAATGTTCACACAAGGTGTGTAGATGCCAGCAATGAATCCCCAAGAGATTTCGGCTCACTACAGTCAGGATTCGGGCAGAAAACAAACATTTCAGTTTTTAGCAAAAATGGTCCAAATCTGCAAAGTTTTCCATATCCGCGGTCATCAAAAATACTGATTTTGGGCAAAAATCCAACTTCACGAAACTAAGTCAAATGTTCACACAAGGTGTGTAGATGCCAGCAATGAATCCCCAAGAGATTTCGGCTCACTACAGTCAGGATTCGGGCAGAAAACAAACATTTCAGTTTTTAGCAAAAATGGTCCAAATCTGCAAAGTTTTCCATATCCGCGGTCATCAAAAATACTGATTTTGGGCCAAAAAATCCAACTTCACGAAACTAAGTCAAATGTTCACACAAGGTGTGTAGATGCCAGCAATGAATCCCCAAGAGATTTCGGCTCACTACAGTCAGGATTCGGGCAGAAAACAAACATTTCAGTTTTAGCAAAAATGGTCCAAATCTGCAAAGTTTTCCATATCCGCGGTCATCAAAAATACTGATTTTGGGCCAAAAAATCCAACTTCACGAAACTAAGTCAAATGTTCACACAAGGTGTGTAGATGCCAGCAATGAATCCCCAAGAGATTTCGGCTCACTACAGTCAGGATTCGGGCAGAAAACAAACATTTCAGTTTTTAGCAAAAATGGTCCAAATCTGCAAAGTTTTCCATATCCGCGGTCATCAAAAATACTGATTTTGGGCCAAAAAATCCAACTTCACGAAACTAAGTCAAATGTTCACACAAGGTGTGTAGATGCCAGCAATGAATCCCCAAGAGATTTCGGCTCACTACAGTCAGGATTCGGGCAGAAAACAAACATTTCAGTTTTTGAGCAAAAATGGTCCAAATCTGCAAAGTTTTCCATATCCGCGGTCATCAAAAATACTGATTTTGGGCCAAAAATCCAACTTCACGAAACTAAGTCAAATGTTCACACAAGGTGTGTAGATGCCAGCAATGAATCCCCAAGAGATTTCGGCTCACTACAGTCAGGATTCGGCAGAAAACAAACATTTCAGTTTTTAGCAAAAATGGTCCAAATCTGCAAAGTTTTCCATATCCGCGGTCATCAAAAATACTGATTTTGGGCCAAAAAATCCAACTTCACGAAACTAAGTCAAATGTTCACACAAGGTGTGTAGATGCCAGCAATGAATCCCCAAGAGATTTCGGCTCACTACAGTCAGGATTCGGGCAGAAAACAAACATTTCAGTTTTTTAGCAAAAATGGTCCAAATCTGCAAAGTTTTCCATATCCGCGGTCATCAAAAATACTGATTTTGGGCCAAAAAATCCAACTTCACGAAACTAAGTCAAATGTTCACACAAGGTGTGTAGATGCCAGCAATGAATCCCCAAGAGATTTCGGCTCACTACAGTCAGGATTCGGGCAGAAAACAAACATTTCAGTTTTTTAGCAAAAATGGTCCAAATCTGCAAAGTTTTCCATATCCGCGGTCATCAAAAATACTGATTTTGGCCAAAAATCCAACTTCACGAAACTAAGTCAAATGTTCACACAAGGTGTGTAGATGCCAGCAATGAATCCCCAAGAGATTTCGGCTCACTACAGTCAGGATTCGGGCAGAAAACAAACATTTCAGTTTTTTAGCAAAAATGGTCCAAATCTGCAAAGTTTTCCATATCCGCGGTCATCAAAAATACTGATTTTGGGCCAAAAATCCAACTTCACGAAACTAAGTCAAATGTTCACACAAGGTGTGTAGATGCCAGCAATGAATCCCCAAGAGATTTCGGCTCACTACACAGTCAGGATCCGGCAGAAAACAAACATTTCAGTTTTTAGCAAAAATGGTCCAAATCTGCAAAGTTTTCCATATCCGCGGTCATCAAAAATACTGATTTTGGGCCAAAAAATCCAACTTCACGAAACTAAGTCAAATGTTCACACAAGGTGTGTAGATGCCAGCAATGAATCCCCAAGAGATTTCGGCTCACTACAGTCAGGATTCGGCAGAAAACAAACATTTCAGTTTTTTAGCAAAAATGGTCCAAATCTGCAAAGTTTTCCATATCCGCGGTCATCAAAAATACTGATTTTGGGCCAAAAAATCCAACTTCACGAAACTAAGTCAAATGTTCACACAAGGTGTGTAGATGCCAGCAATGAATCCCCAAGAGATTTCGGCTCACTACAGTCAGGATTCGGCGGGCAGAAAACAAACATTTCAGTTTTTTAGCAAAAATGGTCCAAATCTGCAAAGTTTTCCATATCCGCGGTCATCAAAAATACTGATTTTGGGCCAAAAATCCAACTTCACGAAACTAAGTCAAATGTTCACACAAGGTGTGTAGATGCCAGCAATGAATCCCCAAGAGATTTCGGCTCACTACAGTCAGGATTCGGGCAGAAAACAAACATTTCAGTTTTTTAGCAAAAATGGTCCAAATCTGCAAAGTTTTCCATATCCGCGGTCATCAAAATACTGATTTTGGGCCAAAAATCCAACTTCACGAAACTAAGTCAAATGTTCACACAAGGTGTGTAGATGCCAGCAATGAATCCCCAAGAGATTTCGGCTCACTATACAGTCAGGATTCGGGCAGAAAACAAACATTTCAGTTTTTTTAGCAAAAATGTCCAAATCTGCAAAGTTTTCCATATCCGCGGTCATCAAAAATACTGATTTTGGGCCAAAAATCCAACTTCACGAAACTAAGTCAAATGTTCACACAAGGTGTGTAGATGCCAGCAATGAATCCCCAAGAGATTTCGGCTCACTACAGTCAGGATTCGGGCAGAAAACAAACATTTCAGTTTTTAGCAAAATGGTCCAAATCTGCAAAGTTTTCCATATCCGCGGTCATCAAAAATACTGATTTTGGGCCAAAAAATCCAACTTCACGAAACTAAGTCAAATGTTCACACAAGGTGTGTAGATGCCAGCAATGAATCCCCAAGAGATTTCGGCTCACTACAGTCAGGATTCGGGCAGAAAACAAACATTTCAGTTTTTTAGCAAAAGGTCCAAATCTGCAAAGTTTTCCATATCCCGGTCATCAAAAATACTGATTTTGGGCCAAAAAATCCAACTTCACGAAACTAAGTCAAATGTTCACACAAGGTGTGTAGATGCCAGCAATGAATCCCCAAGAGATTTCGGCTCACTACAGTCAGGATTCGGGCAGAAAACAAACATTTCAGTTTTTAGCAAAAATGGTCCAAATCTGCAAAGTTTTCCATATCCGCGGTCATCAAAAATACTGATTTTGGGCCAAAAATCCAACTTCACGAAACTAAGTCAAATGTTCACACAAGGTGTGTAGATGCCAGCAATGAATCCCCAAGAGATTTCGGCTCACTACAGTCAGGATTCGGCAGAAAACAAACATTCAGTTTTTAGCAAAAATGGTCCAAATCTGCAAAGTTTTCCATATCCGCGGTCATCAAAAATACTGATTTTGGGCCAAAAAATCCAACTTCACGAAACTAAGTCAAATGTTCACACAAGGTGTGTAGATGCCAGCAATGAATCCCCAAGAGATTTCGGCTCACTACAGTCAGGATTCGGGCAGAAAACAAACATTTCAGTTTTTAGCAAAAGGTCCAAATCTGCAAAGTTTTCCATATCCGCGGTCATCAAAAATACTGATTTTGGGCCAAAAAATCCAACTTCACGAAACTAAGTCAAATGTTCACACATAGAGTGTGTAGATGCCAGCAATGAATCCCCAAGAGATTTTCGGCTCACTACAGTCAGGATTCGGCAGAAAACAAACATTTCAGTTTTTTAGCAAAAATGGTCCAAATCTGCAAAGTTTTCCATATCCGCGGTCATCAAAAATACTGATTTTGGGCCAAAAAATCCAACTTCCACGAAACTAAGTCAAATGTTCACACAAGTGTGTAGATGCCAGCAATGAATCCCCAAGAGATTTCGCTCACTACAGTCAGGATTCGGGCAGAAAACAAACATTTCAGTTTTTTTGCAAAAATGGTCCAAATCTGCAAAGTTTTCCATATCCGCGGTCATCAAAAATACTGATTTTGGGCCAAAAAATCCAACTTCACGAAACTAAGTCAAATGTTCACACAAGGTGTGTAGATGCCAGCAATGAATCCCAAGAGATTTCGGCTCACTACAGTCAGGATTCGGGCAGAAACAAACATTTCAGTTTTTTAGCAAAAATGGTCCAAATCTGCAAAGTTTTCCATATCCGCGGTCATCAAAAATACTGATTTTGGGCCAAAAATCCAACTTCACGAAACTAAGTCAAATGTTCACACAAGGTGTGTAGATGCCAGCAATGAATCCCCAAGAGATTTCGGCTCACTACAGTCAGGATTCGGGCAGAAAACAAACATTTCAGTTTTAGCAAAAATGGTCCAAATCTGCAAAGTTTTCCATATCCGCGGTCATCAAAAATACTGATTTTGGGCCAAAAAATCCAACTTCACGAAACTAAGTCAAATGTTCACACAAGGTGTGTAGATGCCAGCAATGAATCCCCAAGAGATTTCGGCTCACTACAGTCAGGATTCGGGCAGAAACAAACATTTCAGTTTTTAAGCAAAAATGGTCCAAATCTGCAAAGTTTTCCATATCCGCGGTCATCAAAAATACTGATTTTGGGCCAAAAAATCCAACTTCACGAAACTAAGTCAAATGTTCACACAAGGTGTGTAGATGCCAGCAAATGAATCCCCAAGAGATTTCGGCTCACTACAGTCAGGATTCGGGCAGAAAACAAACATTTCAGTTTTTAGCAAAAATGGTCCAAATCTGCAAAGTTTTCCATATCCGCGGTCATCAAAAATACTGATTTTGGGCCAAAAAATCCAACTTCACGAAACTAAGTCAAATGTTCACACAAGGTGTGTAGATGCCAGCAATGAATCCCCAAGAGATTTCGGCTCACTACAGTCAGGATTCGGGCAGAAAACAAACATTTCAGTTTTTAGCAAAAATGGTCCAAATCTGCAAAGTTTTCCATATCCGCGGTCATCAAAAATACTGATTTTGGGCCAAAAAATCCAACTTCACGAAAAACTAAGTCAAATGTTCACACAAGGTGTGTAGATGCCAGCAATGAATCCCCAAGAGATTTCGGCTCACTACAGTCAGGATTCGGGCAGAAAACAACATTTCAGTTTTTTAGCAAAAATGGTCCAAATCTGCAAAGTTTTCCATATCCGCGGTCATCAAAAATACTGATTTTGGGCCAAAAAATCCAACTTCACGAAACTAAGTCAAATGTTCACACAAGGTGTGTGTAGATGCCAGCAATGAATCCCCAAGAGATTTCGGCTCACTACAGTCAGGATTCGGGCAGAAAACAACATTTTCAGTTTTTAGCAAAAATGGTCCAAATCTGCAAAGTTTTCCATATCCGCGGTCATCAAAAATACTGATTTTGGGCCAAAAATCCAACTTCACGAACTAAGTCAAATGTTCACACAAGGTGTGTAGATGCCAGCAATGAATCCCAAGAGATTTCGGCTCACTACAGTCAGGATTGGGCAGAAAACAAACATTTCAGTTTTTAGCAAAAATGGTCCAAATCTGCAAAGTTTTCCATATCCGCGGTCATCAAAAATACTGATTTTGGGCCAAAAAATCCAACTTCACGAAACTAAGTCAAATGTTCACACAAGGTGTGTAGATGCCAGCAATGAATCCCCAAGAGATTTCGGCTCACTACAGTCAGGATTCGGGCAGAAAACAAACATTTCAGTTTTTAGCAAAAATGGTCCAAATCTGCAAAGTTTTCCATATCCGCGGTCATCAAAAATACTGATTTTGGGCCAAAAAATCCAACTTCACGAAACTAAGTCAAATGTTCACACAAGGTGTGTAGATGCCAGCAATGAATCCCCAAGAGATTTCGGCTCACTACAGTCAGGATTCGGGCAGAAAACAAACATTTCAGTTTTTTAGCAAAAATGGTCCAAATCTGCAAAGTTTTCCATATCCGCGGTCATCAAAAATACTGATTTTGGCCAAAAAATCCAACTTCACGAAACTAAGTCAAATGTTCACACAAGGTTGTAGATGCCAGCAATGAATCCCCAAGAGATTTCGGCTCACTACAGTCAGGATTCGGGCAGAAAACAACATTTCAGTTTTTTAAGCAAAAATGGTCCAAATCTGCAAAGTTTTCCATATCCGCGGTCATCAAAAATACTGATTTTGGGCCAAAAATCCAACTTCACGAAACTAAGTCAAATGTTCACACAAGGTGTGTAGATGCCAGCAATGAATCCCCAAGAGATTTCGGCTCACTACAGTCAGGATTCGGGCAGAAAACAACAACATTTCAGTTTTTAGCAAAAATGGTCCAAATCTGCAAAGTTTTCCATATCCGCGGTCATCAAAAATACTGATTTTGGGCAAAAAATCCAACTTCACGAAACTAAGTCAAATGTTCACACAAGGTGTGTAGATGCCAGCAATGAATCCCCAAGAGATTTCGGCTCACTACAGTCAGGATTCGGGCAGAAAACAAACATTTCAGTTTTTGCAAAAATGGTCCAAATCTGCAAAGTTTTCCATATCCGCGGTCATCAAAAATACTGATTTTGGGCCAAAAAATCCAACTTCACGAAACTAAGTCAAATGTTCACACAAGGTGTGTAGATGCCAGCAATGAATCCCCAAGAGATTTCGCTCACTACAGTCAGGATTCGGGCAGAAAAACAAACATTTCAGTTTTTAGCAAAAATGGTCCAAATCTGCAAAGTTTTCCATATCCGCGGTCATCAAAAATACTGATTTTGGGCCAAAAATCCAACTTCACGAAACTAAGTCAAATGTTCACACAAGGTGTGTAGATGCCAGCAATGAATCCCCAAGATTTCGGCTCACTACAGTCAGGATTCGGGCAGAAAACAAACATTTCAGTTTTTAGCAAAAATGGTCCAAATCTGCAAAGTTTTCCATATCCGCGGTCATCAAAAATACTGATTTTGGCCAAAAAATCCAACTTCACGAAACTAAGTCAAATGTTCACACAAGGTGTGTAGATGCCAGCAATGAATCCCCAAGAGATTTCGGCTCACTACAGTCAGGATTCGGGCAGAAAACAAACATTTCAGTTTTAGCAAAAGGTCCAAATCTGCAAAGTTTTCCATATCCGCGGTCATCAAAAATACTGATTTTGGGCCAAAAATCCAACTTCAAAAACTAAGTCAAATGTTCACACAAGGTGTGTAGATGCCAGCAATGAATCCCCAAAGAGATTTCGGCTCACTACAGTCAGGATTCGGGCAGAAAACAAACATTTCAGTTTTTTAGCAAAAATGGTCCAAATCTGCAAAGTTTTCCATATCCGCGGTCATCAAAAATACTGATTTTGGGCCAAAAAATCCAACTTCACGAAACTAAGTCAAATGTTCACACAAGGTGTGTAGATGCCAGCAATGAATCCCCAAGAGATTTCGGCTCACTACAGTCAGGATTCGGGCAGAAAACAAACATTTCAGTTTTTAGCAAAAATGGTCCAAATCTGCAAAGTTTTCCATATCCGCGGTCATCAAAAATACTGATTTTGGGCCAAAAAATCCAACTTCACGAAACTAAGTCAAATGTTCACACAAGGTGTGTAGATGCCAGCAATGAATCCCCAAGAGATTTCGGCTCACTACAGTCAGGATTCGGGCAGAAAACAAACATTTCAGTTTTTAGCAAAAATGGTCCAAATCTGCAAAGTTTTCCATATCCGCGGTCATCAAAAATACTGATTTTGGGCCAAAAATCCAACTTCACGAAACTAAGTCAAATGTTCACACAAGGTGTGTAGATGCCAGCAATGAATCCCCAAGAGATTTCGGCTCACTACAGTCAGGATTCGGGCAGAAAACAAACATTTCAGTTTTTAGCAAAAATGGTCCAAATCTGCAAAGTTTTCCATATCCGCGGTCATCAAAAATACTGATTTTGGCCAAAAAACTCCAACTTCAAACGAACTAAGTCAAATGTTCACACAAGTGTGTAGTATGCCAGCAATGAATCCCCAAGAGATTTCGGCTCACTACAGTCAGGATTCGGGCAGAAAACAAACATTTCAGTTTTTTAGCAAAAATGGTCCAAATCTGCAAAGTTTTCCATATCCGCGGTCATCAAAAATACTGATTTTGGGCCAAAAATCAAACTTCAATTCACGAAACTAAGTCAAATGTTCACACAAGGTGTGTAGATGCCAGCAATGAATCCCAAGAGATTTCGGCTCACTACAGTCAGGATTCGGGCAGAAAACAAACATTTCAGTTTTTAGCAAAAATGGTCCAAATCTGCAAAGTTTTCCATATCCGCGGTCATCAAAAATACTGATTTTGGGCCAAAAATCCAACTTCACGAAACTAAGTCAAATGTTCACACAAGGTGTGTAGATGCCAGCAATGAATCCCCAAGAGATTTCGGCTCACTACAGTCAGGATTCGGGCAGAAAACAAACATTTCAGTTTTTAGCAAAAATGGTCCAAATCTGCAAAGTTTTCCATATCCGCGGTCATCAAAAATACTGATTTTGGGCCAAAAATCCAACTTCACGAAACTAAGTCAAATGTTCACACAAGGTGTGTAGATGCCAGCAATGAATCCCAAGAGATTTCGGCTCACTACAGTCAGGATTCGGGCAGAAAACAAACATTTCAGTTTTTAGCAAAAATGGTCCAAATCTGCAAAGTTTTCCATATCCGCGGTCATCAAAAATACTGATTTTGGGCCAAAAAATCCAACTTCACGAAACTAAGTCAAATGTTCACACAAGGTGTGTAGATGCCAGCAATGAATCCCAAGAGATTTCGGCTCACTACAGTCAGGATTCGGGCAGAAAACAAACATTTCAGTTTTTTAGCAAAAATGGTCCAAATCTGCAAAGTTTTCCATATCCGCGGTCATCAAAAATACTGATTTTGGGCCAAAAAATCCAACTTCACGAAACTAAGTCAAATGTTCACACAAGGTGTGTAGATGCCAGCAATGAATCCCCAAGAGATTTCGGCTCACTACAGTCAGGATTCGGGCAGAAAACAAACATTTCAGTTTTTTAGCAAAAATGGTCCAAATCTGCAAAGTTTTCCATATCCGCGGTCATCAAAAATACTGATTTTGGGCCAAAAAATCCAACTTCACGAAACTAAGTCAAATGTTCACACAAGGTGTGTAGATGCCAGCAATGAATCCCCAAGAGATTTCGGCTCACTACAGTCAGGATTCGGGCAGAAAACAAACATTTCAGTTTTTAGCAAAAATGGTCCAAATCTGCAAAGTTTTCCATATCCGCGGTCATCAAAAATACTGATTTTGGGCCAAAAAATCCAACTTCACGAAACTAAGTCAAATGTTCACACAAGGTGTGTAGATGCCAGCAATGAATCCCCAGAGATTTCGGCTCACTACAGTCAGGATTCGGGCAGAAAACAAACATTTCAGTTTTTTAGCAAAAATGGTCCAAATCTGCAAAGTTTTCCATATCCGCGGTCATCAAAAAATACTGATTTTGGGCCAAAAATCCAACTTCACTTCACGAAACTAAGTCAAATGTTCACACAAGGTGTGTAGATGCCAGCAATGAATCCCAAGAGATTTCGGCTCACTACAGTCAGGATTCGGGCAGAAAACAAACATTTCAGTTTTTTAGCAAAAATGGTCCAAATCTGCAAAGTTTTCCATATCCGCGGTCATCAAAAATACTGATTTGGGCCAAAAAATCCAACTTCACGAAACTAAGTCAAATGTTCACACAAGGTGTGTAGATGCCAGCAATGAATCCCCAAGAGATTTCGGCTCACTACAGTCAGGATTCGGGCAGAAAACAAACATTTCAGTTTTTAGCAAAAATGGTCCAAATCTGCAAAGTTTTTCATATCCGCGGTCATCAAAAATACTGATTTTGGGCCAAAAAATCCAACTTCACGAAACTAAGTCAAATGTTCACACAAGGTGTAGATGCCAGCAATGAATCCCCAAGAGATTTCGGCTCACTACAGTCAGGATTCGGGCAGAAAACAAACATTTCAGTTTTTTAGCAAAAATGGTCCAAATCTGCAAAGTTTTCCATATCCGCGGTCATCAAAAATACTGATTTTGGGCAAAAAAATCCAACTTCACAAACTAAGTCAAATGTTCACACAAGGTGTGTAGATGCCAGCAATGAATCCCCAAGAGATTTCGGCTCACTACAGTCAGGATTCGGGCAGAAAACAAACATTTCAGTTTTTAGCAAAAATGGTCCAAATCTGCAAAGTTTTCCATATCCGCGGTCATCAAAAATACTGATTTTGGGCAAAAAAATCCAACTTCACGAAACTAAGTCAAATGTTCACACAAGGTGTGTAGATGCCAGCAATGAATCCCCAAGAGATTTCGGCTCACTACAGTCAGGATTCGGGCAGAAAACAAACATTTCAGTTTTTTAGCAAAAATGGTCCAAATCTGCAAAGTTTTCCATATCCGCGGTCATCAAAAATACTGATTTTGGGCCAAAAAATCCAACTTCACGAAACTAAGTCAAATGTTCACACAAGGTGTGTAGATGCCAGCAATGACCCCAAGAGATTTCGCTCACTACAGTCAGGATTCGGGCAGAAAACAAACATTTCAGTTTTTAGCAAAAATGGTCCAAATCTGCAAAGTTTTCCATATCCGCGGTCATCAAAAAACTGATTTTGGGCCAAAAATCCAACTTCACAAAACTAAGTCAAATGTTCACACAAGGTGTGTAGATGCCAGCAATGAATCCCAAGAGATTTCGGCTCACTACAGTCAGGATTCGGGCAGAAAACAAACATTTCAGTTTTTAGCAAAAATGGTCCAAATCTGCAAAGTTTTCCATATCCGCGGTCATCAAAAATACTGATTTTGGGCCAAAAAATCCAACTTCACGAAACTAAGTCAAATGTTCACACAAGGTGTGTAGATGCCAGCAATGAATCCCCAAGAGATTTCGGCTCACTACAGTCAGGATTCGGGCAGAAAAACAAACATTTCAGTTTTTTAGCAAAAATGGTCCAAATCTGCAAAGTTTTCCATATCCGCGGTCATCAAAAATACTGATTTTGGGCCAAAAAATCCAACTTCACGAAACTAAGTCAAATGTTCACACAAGGTGTGTAGATGCCAGCAATGAATCCCCAAGAGATTTCGGCTCACTACAGTCAGGATTCGGGCAGAAAACAAACATTTCAGTTTTTAGCAAAAATGGTCCAAATCTGCAAAGTTTTCCATATCCGCGGTCATCAAAAATACTGATTTTGGGCCAAAAAATCCAACTTCACGAAACTAAGTCAAATGTTCACACAAGGTGTGTAGATGCCAGCAATGAATCCCCAGAGATTTCGGCTCACTACAGTCAGGATTCGGGCAGAAAACAAACATTTCAGTTTTTAGCAAAAATGGTCCAAATCTGCAAAGTTTTCCATATCCGCGGTCATCAAAAATACTGATTTTGGGCCAAAAAATCCAACTTCACGAAACTAAGTCAAATGTTCACACAAGGTGTGTAGATGCCAGCAATGAATCCCCAAGAGATTTCGGCTCACTACAGTCAGGATTCGGGCAGAAAAACAAACATTTCAGTTTTTAGCACAAATGGTCCAAATCTGCAAAGTTTTCCATATCCGCGGTCATCAAAAATACTGATTTTGGGCCAAAAAATCCATCCAACTTCACGAAACTAAGTCAAATGTTCACACAAGGTGTGTAGATGCCAGCAATGAATCCCCAAGAGATTTCGGCTCACTACAGTCAGGATTCGGGCAGAAAACAAACATTTCAGTTTTTTAGCAAAAATGGTCCAAATCTGCAAAGTTTTCCATATCCGCGGGTCATCAAAAATACTGATTTGGCCAAAAAATCCAACTTCACGAAACTAAGTCAAATGTTCACACAAGGTGTGTAGATGCCAGCAATGAATCCCCAAGAGATTTCGGCTCACTACACAGTCAGGATCCGGGCAGAAAACAAACATTTCAGTTTTTAGCAAAAATGGTCCAAATCTGCAAAGTTTTCCATATCCGCGGTCATCAAAAATACTGATTTTGGGCCAAAAAATCCAACTTCACGAAACTAAGTCAAATGTTCACACAAGGTGTGTAGATGCCAGCAATGAATCCCCAAGAGATTTCGGCTCACTACAGTCAGGATTCGGGCAGAAAACAAACATTTCAGTTTTTGAGCAAAAATGGTCCAAATCTGCAAAGTTTTCCATATCCGCGGTCATCAAAAATACTGATTTTGGGCCAAAAAATCCAACTTCACGAAACTAAGTCAAATGTTCACACAAGGTGTGTAGATGCCAGCAATGAATCCCCAAGAGATTTCGGCTCACTACAGTCAGGATTCGGGCAGAAAACAAACATTTCAGTTTTTTAGCAAAATGGTCCAAATCTGCAAAGTTTCCATATCCATATCCGCGGTCATCAAAATACTGATTTTGGCCAAAAAATCCAACTTCACGAAACTAAGTCAAATGTTCCACAAGGTGTGTAGATGCCAGCAATGAATCCCCAAGAGATTTCGGCTCACTACAGTCAGGATTCGGGCAGAAAAACAAACATTTCAGTTTTTTAGCAAAAATGGTCAAATCTGCAAAGTTTTCCATATCCGCGGTCATCAAAAATACTGATTTTGGGCCAAAAAATCCAACTTCACGAAACTAAGTCAAATGTTCACACAAGGTGTGTAGATGCCAGCAATGAATCCCCAAGAGATTTCGGCTCACTACAGTCAGGATTCGGGCAGAAAACAAACATTTCAGTTTTTTGAGCAAAAATGGTCCAAATCTGCAAAGTTTTCCATATCCGCGGTCATCAAAAATACTGATTTTGGGCCAAAAAATCCAACTTCACGAAACTAAGTCAAATGTTCACACAAAGGTGTGTAGATGCCAGCAATGAATCCCCAAGAGATTTCGGCTCACTACAGTCAGGATTCGGGCAGAAACAAACATTTCAGTTTTAGCAAAAATGGTCCAAATCTGCAAAGTTTTCCATATCCGCGGTCATCAAAAATACTGATTTTGGGCCAAAAAATCCAACTTCACGAAACTAAGTCAAATGTTCACACAAGGTGTGTAGATGCCAGCAATGAATCCCCAAGAGATTTCGGCTCACTACAGTCAGGATTCGGGCAGAAAACAAACATTTCAGTTTTTTAGCAAAAATGGTCCAAATCTGCAAAGTTTTCCATATCCGCGGTCATCAAAATACTGATTTTGGGCCAAAAATCCAACTTCACGAAACTAAGTCAAATGTTCACACAAGGTGTGTAGATGCCAGCAATGAATCCCCAAGAGATTTCGGCTCACTACAGTCAGGATTCGGGCAGAAAACAAACATTTCAGTTTTTTAGCAAAAATGGTCCAAATCTGCAAAGTTTTCCATATCCGCGGTCATCAAAAATACTGATTTTGGCAAAAAATCCAACTTCACGAAACTAAGTCAAATGTTCACACAAGGTGTGTAGATGCCAGCAATGAATCCCCAAGAGATTTCGGCTCACTACAGTCAGGATTCGGGCAGAAAACAAACATTTCAGTTTTTAAGCAAAAATGGTCCAAATCTGCAAAGTTTTCCATATCCGCGGTCATCAAAAATACTGATTTGGGCCAAAAAATCCAACTTCACGAAACTAAGTCAAATGTTCACACAAGGTGTGTAGATGCCAGCAATGAATCCCCAAGAGATTTCGCTCACTACAGTCAGGATTCGGGCAGAAAACAAACATTTCAGTTTTTTAGCAAAAATGGTCCAAATCTGCAAAGTTTTCCATATCCGCGGTCATCAAAAATACTGATTTTGGGCCAAAAAATCCAACTTCACGAAACTAAGTCAAATGTTCACACAAGGTGTGTAGATGCCAGCAATGAATCCCCAAGAGATTTCGGCTCACTACAGTCAGGATTCGGGCAGAAACAAACATTTCAGTTTTTTAGCAAAAATGGTCCAAATCTGCAAAGTTTTCCATATCCGCGGTCATCAAAAATACTGATTTTGGGCCAAAAAATCCAACTTCACGAAACTAAGTCAAATGTTCACACAAGGTGTGTAGATGCCAGCAATGAATCCCCAAGAGATTTCGGCTCACTACAGTCAGGATTCGGGCAGAAAACAAACATTTCAGTTTTTTTTGCAAAAATGGTCCAAATCTGCAAAGTTTTCCATATCCGCGGTCATCAAATACTGATTTTGGCCAAAAAATCCAACTTCACGAAACTAAGTCAAATGTTCACACAAGGTGTGTAGATGCCAGCAATGAATCCCCAAGAGATTTCGGCTCACTACAGTCAGGATTCGGGCAGAAAACAAACATTTCAGTTTTTTAGCAAAAATGGTCCAAATCTGCAAAGTTTTCCATATCCGCGGTCATCAAAAATACTGATTTTGGGCCAAAAAATCCAACTTCACGAAACTAAGTCAAATGTTCACACAAGGTGTGTAGATGCCAGCAATGAATCCCCAAGAGATTTCGGCTCACTACAGTCAGGATTCGGGCAGAAAACAAACATTTCAGTTTTTTAGCAAAAATGGTCCAAATCTGCAAAGTTTTCCATATCCGCGGTCATCAAAAATACTGATTTTGGGGCAAAAAATCCAACTTCACGAAACTAAGTCAAATGTTCACACAAGGTGTGTAGATGCCAGCAATGAATCCCAAGAGATTTCGGCTCACTACAGTCAGGATTCGGGCAGAAAACAAACATTTCAGTTTTTTAGCAAAATGGTCCAAATCTGCAAAGTTTTCCATATCCGCGGTCATCAAAATATACTGATTTTGGGCCAAAAAATCCAACTTCCACGAAACTAAGTCAAATGTTCACACAAGGTGTGTAGATGCCAGCAATGAATCCCCAAGAGATTTCGGCTCACTACAGTCAGGATTCGGGCAGAAAACAAACATTTCAGTTTTTAGCAAAAATGGTCCAAATCTGCAAAGTTTTCCATATCCGCGGTCATCAAAAATACTGATTTTGGGCCAAAAATCCAACTTCACGAACTAAGTCAAATGTTCACACAAGGTGTGTAGATGCCAGCAATGAATCCCCAAGAGATTTCGGCTCACTACAGTCAGGATTCGGGCAGAAAACAAAACATTTCAGTTTTTAGCAAAAATGGTCCAAATCTGCAAAGTTTTCCATATCCGCGGTCATCAAAAATACTGATTTTGGCCAAAAAATCCAACTTCACGAAACTAAGTCAAATGTTCACACAAGGTGTGTAGATGCCAGCAATGAATCCCCAAGAGATTTCGGCTCACTACAGTCAGGATTCGGGCAGAAAAACAAACATTTCAGTTTTTGAGCAAAAATGGTCCAAATCTGCAAAGTTTTCCATATCCGCGGGTCATCAAAAATACTGATTTTGGGCCAAAAAATCCAACTTCACGAAACTAAGTCAAATGTTCACACAAGGTGTGTAGATGCCAGCAATGAATCCCCAAGAGATTTCGGCTCACTACAGTCAGGATTCGGGCAGAAAACAACATTTCAGTTTTTAGCAAAAATGGTCCAAATCTGCAAAGTTTTCCATATCCGCGGTCATCAAAAATACTGATTTTGGGCCAAAAAATCCAACTTCACGAAACTAAGTCAAATGTTCACACAAGGTGTGTAGATGCCAGCAATGAATCCCCAAGAGATTTCGGCTCACTACAGTCAGGATTCGGGCAGAAAACAAACATTTCAGTTTTTGCAAAAATGGTCCAAATCTGCAAAGTTTTCCATATCCGCGGTCATCAAAATACTGATTTTGGGCCAAAAAATCCAACTTCACGAAACTAAGTCAAATGTTCACACAAGGTGTGTAGATGCCAGCAATGAATCCCAAGAGATTTCGGCTCACTACAGTCAGGATTCGGGCAGAAAACAACATTTCAGTTTTTTAGCAAAAATGGTCCAAATCTGCAAAGTTTTCCATATCCGCGGTCATCAAAAATACTGATTTTGGCCAAAAAATCCAACTTCACGAAACTAAGTCAAATGTTCACACAAGGTGTGTAGATGCCAGCAATGAATCCCCAAGAGATTTCGGCTCACTACAGTCAGGATTCGGGCAGAAAACAAACATTTCAGTTTTTTAGCAAAATGGTCCAAATCTGCAAAGTTTCCATATCCGCGGTCATCAAAAATACTGATTTTGGGCCAAAAAATCCAACTTCACGAAACTAAGTCAAATGTTCACACAAGGTGTGTAGATGCCAGCAATGAATCCCCAAGAGATTTCGGCTCACTACAGTCAGGATTCGGGCAGAAAACAAACATTTCAGTTTTTAGCAAAAATGGTCCAAATCTGCAAAGTTTTCCATATCCGCGGTCATCAAAAATACTGATTTTGGGCCAAAAAATCCAACTTCACGAAACTAAGTCAAATGTTCACACAAGGTGTGTAGATGCCAGCAATGAATCCCCAAGAGATTTCGGCTCACTACAGTCAGGATTCGGGCAGAAAACAAACATTTCAGTTTTTTAGCAAAAATGGTCCAAATCTGCAAAGTTTTCCATATCCGCGGTCATCAAAAATACTGATTTTGGGCCAAAAATCCAACTTCACGAAACTAAGTCAAATGTTCACACAAGGTGTGTAGATGCCAGCAATGAATCCCCAAGAGATTTCGGCTCACTACAGTCAGGATTCGGGCAGAAAACAAACATTTCAGTTTTTAGCAAAAATGGTCCAAATCTGCAAAGTTTTCCATATCCGCGGTCATCAAAAATACTGATTTTGGGCCAAAAAATCCAACTTCACGAAACTAAGTCAAATGTTCACACAAGGTGTGTAGATGCCAGCAATGAATCCCCAAGAGATTCGGCTCACTACAGTCAGGATTCGGGCAGAAAACAACATTTTTAGTTTTTTAGCAAAAATGGTCCAAATCTGCAAAGTTTTCCATATCCGCGGTCATCAAAATACTGATTTTGGGCCAAAAAATCCAACTTCACGAAACTAAGTCAAATGTTCACACAAGGTGTGTAGATGCCAGCAATGAATCCCCAAGAGATTTCGGCTCACTACAGTCAGGATTCGGGCAGAAAACAAACATTTCAGTTTTTAGCAAAAATGGTCCAAATCTGCAAAGTTTTCCATATCCGCGGTCATCAAAAATACTGATTTTGGGCCAAAAAATCCACTTCACGAAACTAAGTCAAATGTTCACACAAGGTGTGTAGATGCCAGCAATGAATCCCCAAGAGATTTCGGCTCACTACAGTCAGGATTCGGCAGAAAACAAACATTTCAGTTTTTTAGCAAAAATGGTCCAAATCTGCAAAGTTTTCCATATCCGCGGTCATCAAAAATACTGATTTTGGGCCAAAAAATCCAACTTCACGAAACTAAGTCAAATGTTCACCAAGGTGTGTAGATGCCAGCAATGAATCCCCAAGAGATTTCGGCTCACTACAGTCAGGATTCGGGCAGAAAACAAACATTTCAGTTTTTAGCAAAAATGGTCCAAATCTGCAAAGTTTTCCATATCCGCGGTCATCAAAAATACTGATTTTGGGCCAAAAATCCAACTTCACGAAACTAAGTCAAATGTTCACACAAGGTGTGTAGATGCCAGCAATGAATCCCCAAGAGATTTCGGCTCACTACAGTCAGGATTCGGGCAGAAAACAAACATTTCAGTTTTTGAGCAAAAATGGTCCAAATCTGCAAAGTTTTCCATATCCGCGGTCATCAAAAATACTGATTTGGGCCAAAAAATCCAACTTCACGAAACTAAGTCAAATGTTCACACAAGGTGTGTAGATGCCAGCAATGAATCCCAAGAGATTTCGGCTCACTACAGTCAGGATTCGGGCAGAAAAACAAACATTTCAGTTTTTTAGCAAAAATGGTCCAAATCTGCAAAGTTTTCCATATCCGCGTCATCAAAAATACTGATTTTGGGCCAAAAAATCCAACTTCACGAAACTAAGTCAAATGTTTCACACAAGTGTGTAGATGCCAGCAATGAATCCCCAAGAGATTTCGGCTCACTACAGTCAGGATTCGGGCAGAAAACAAACATTTCAGTTTTTTAGCAAAAATGGTCCAAATCTGCAAAGTTTTCCATATCCGCGGTCATCAAAAATACTGATTTTGGGCCAAAAAATCCAACTTCACGAAACTAAGTCAAATGTTCACACAGGTGTGTAGATGCAGCAATGAATCCCCAAGAGATTTTGGCTCACTACAGTCAGGATTCGGGGCAGAAAACAACATTTCAGTTTTTAGCAAAAATGGTCCAAATCTGCAAAGTTTTCCATATCCGCGGTCATCAAAAATACTGATTTTGGGCCAAAAAATCCAACTTCACGAAACTAAGTCAAATGTTCACACAAGGTGTGTAGATGCCAGC